>NW_005871320.1:957357-1110491 GCF_000147115.1 Myotis lucifugus
GCCGGTGCTGGGCAGAAGCCAGGGGTCCTGCCCCACCCAACCCCGGTTGCTGCCGCCCCCTGTGCGCGCTGCCCACCAGCCCGGATCGGCCGGGCCGGGGTGGGGCGGTGCGGGACGCCTGCCCCCAGCAGCTCAGGACCTGTGCACGTGCATGCTGCCCACAGGCCCGCCATCTTTGTCGGGTTAATTTGCATATCACTGTGATTGGCTGGTGGGTGTGACTGTGGGCGTGGCTTGAGCATAGCGGAGGGACGGCTAATTTGCATGTTTCTCTTTTATTATATAGGAATTATATAGGATAGATTAGAAAGTTCAGCTTGGTGACCTTTTGTCAATTAACTAGAAAAGTTTATATTTTAGTAAAAAAAGTTTGTTTTAGTAAATGTGATGAGGAAATGCAGTGTGATTTATTCTCCCATTAATGGTTTTGGAGCCACCTAAAATAATAATTTCTTTTGTGTTATAAGTATCAATTTTAAGACTATTAGTAGAGTTCCTTTCCTTAAAAAAATTCTACTAAATTTATAATTGTGTTCAATGGGAACACATATAACAAAATTTGGATGACAATGACAGCACTTAGATGAGTGGACATAGTTCTTACAGGGTGACTCATTGTTCACTTTCAAAGCAAGGGGACATCATATTTGTTAGAAAGTAATTTGTGACCACCACTTGAGAACTGTTTCTACTTTCTTAATTTAGACAAGTCACTTATCTTCTTGGTACCTTTAGTTTTCTTATCTAAATGGATATAGAGGATTGTGGGACTTAAACAAGGTGATCCATATTAAAGACTTAACTCAGTGCTTGGCACTTAGATATATGAAGTGCTTGGTTCTTATTAGCTTTCATTATTGATATTGCTGAAGATTTTTCCTAGAAGAAGCATAAGCACTTTACTATATTGGAAAGTCTGTTCTTGGAAAGGTTTACTTATCCCTGTGGGTTAGGAGTGAGCTTTTGCATTGTCTTCACTGTGGCAGGCAAGATTTGGGGGTCTTTGAGAAGTTAGAAACACAGATCATTTGTGAACGCACACTACCACCCCCTCCCCCCCCGCCCCCCCAAACTGAGCAATAATTCCTGCTTAACTCTTCACTGCAGTTACGGATTCATTGCATCCACATGCCTCTTGTTAAAAATTCTTCTGGGCAGTCACTGATACTGACAGGCCTAAGAATATGGCTGTGCATATATTCAGGCTTTCTCAGCCTTGTTTCAGTAGAAACATGTAGCCATCATTCTTCATATCTATATATATAAAAGTCTAAGCCACCGTCCGACCGTTTGACGGTCCGACTGGTAGCTATGATGCACACTGACCACCAGGGGGCAGACGCTCAATGCAGGAGCTGCCGAGCTTTGGTGACATGGCAGCTGTGGTTCTCAGATGACACTCCAGGAACCAGAGAGGAGGGAACCCGATTCTGGGGTGCATCACCTGAGAACCACCCTCTTGCAATCCGGGACCCTCGGGGGATGTTGGAGAGCTGGTTTCGGCCCGATCCCTACAGGCCAGGCCAAGGGACCCCACCAGTGCACAAATCCATGCACTGGGCCTCTAGTTTAACCATGAAAGACTGGCAATCAAATTTGGGAGTTGATCTGATACTTGGGCAGAGGGTGCTGAATACCAGCCAGCAATTGCAATGACGTTAGACTTGAGCTATGGTGATAATGATACTAATGAACACAGTGTGCTATTTTATACTTATTTTAGAACAGTCCCCTACTTTACTTTTTGAAGCAACCAAGGCCAGTTTCTTATTGAATGTCTTATGTTCTGGATTTATCTAATTGTTTCCTGGTGGTGTCTCGTAACTTATTTTTCTATCCTTTATATTTCTGTAAATTGAAAGTTTGGGTTAATGTCCAACTGCCCTGTGCTGTCTCACATTCTTACACTAGGCCCCCAGTGGCATATTGTCCCACTGCTGGATGCTGAGTTTGGTGGCTTGGCGCTAGTGGTATCTCCATTGTGAAAGGGATACATTCCTCTCTGATCTTAGTAGATAATGTGGCGGGGCAACAAGTAACACCAGGCGGAAATCTCGTTTCCATTAATGTTTCAACATGTGAACTTAGCAGCCACTGACCCTCCTTTCTGAATCTTCAGTGAGTGTTACAATTTGATGGTTTTCTAATTCTGTCATTCTATATTTAGTAGGTAGAATTATTTTGTAAAGAAGAGCTTTCTGCCTAGCTGGTTTCGCTCAGTGGATAGAGCGAGGCCCGTGGACTGAAGTATCTTGGGTTTGATTCCTGTCAAGGGCACGTACCTCAGTTGCAGGCTTGATCCCAGGCCCTAGTTGGTGCCCTTGCTGGAGGGCAACCAATCGATGTGTCTCTCTCTCCATCTCGCCCCCTCTCTTCCACTCTCTCTAAAAATCAATGGAAAAATATCTTAGGTGAAGATTAACAACAACTATATATATGTGTATATATTTATATTTATTTATATATATATAGAGCGAGAGCAAGAGAGCACAGAAGAGAGAGAGAGAGAGAGAGCCTGACTTAAAATTTAACACCACAACATGAAGGTAGAGAGTGTACTCTTTAAAATTAGACTGCCTAGGTTTGAAGTAGGACTGTCTCATTTTCTCCTTCGTAAAAAGGGCATGATAGATAATGATTTATCTCATAGGGTTTTTCAAGAATGAAATGTTAATTCACGTGAAGAACTTAAAACAGTGGTTGCCAAATAAGTGCTTGGTAAATGCTGACACTTGTTATGTTAATAATACGTTAAGTCCAGTTACCTGCTAGGTCCTTATATCATTCTGCCTATGCACTAGTGATTCATTTGTTAGAGTACTTTCAGAGTAGTACTAGAGTTAGAGTATATATATTTTACTGTATGTTATTTCTTTAAGTATTGTTTATGGTAAGGGTTTCGTTTGGTTTGGTTTGATGGCAGGTCAGTGTCTTATACTTTCCTTAATGAGCTCTATTTTGTGATGTTTTTAGTGAGTCACACGATAGAAGTCACACAATTGAAGGTGTGTTCTGTGGACGATAGCAACAGATGGTAATTTTATTGTAAATGTGAGCTCAGTTCTGTTCTACTTGCAGTCATTTTCCTGATGATAATCACCTTGGATTACTTCCTGTCTTGTGTGGCCTGTCTGGGACCATTGCTTAATATAGGTTAGACATTATTTAGCCTTCGCAACCCCTCCAGTTGGTTGCCCTTGCTTTACATTTATAGATGAGGACGTGGGTAGGGCTATGTACCTGCCGTGGTCCCCTCGAAGAGCCAGTATAGGTCCCTAGCCCAGTGGTCGGCAAACTGCGGCTCACGAGCCACATGTGGCGCTTTGGCCCCTTGAGTGTGGCCACGAAGTTTCAATCGCACTGTACGTGCGTGCCCGCATGTGGTATTTTGTGGAAGTAGTCATGTGCATATTGAGTTGTCAACAAGGATATTTGTTGAATTATTGTTTGTATCAGAAAAATTGGAAGCAACTCAAATGCCTATCAGCATGAGAATGAGTAAATTGATGAGTGTTTTATTCATACTGTGGAATATTCTACAACCTTTACACTGAGTGAGCTAGATCTACATGAATATGGATTAATTTCAAAAACATTTATGAAAATTATAAAAATATGATTTTCCCAAAGGAATTAGCAGCAACTAGATATTGCTTGCTATTTAAATTTAGTGGTACTCTTCTACAGATGACCCTGGCTTTGATGAAACCCCATCCTGTTTCAAAATGCTAACTCCCATAAGTGTGAGGTTATGGAAGGGTTGTTACCCAGAAAGCTATTTTGTGTCACAGACATCTAAATTAGTCAGGAAAAACAATAACATTTTTGCAAATTTTCATAGCTATTAAAACAAATATTTAATGCAGAAGTTGACTTGGTTTCTAATGTCTCTGTTGGGATAAACTTACATCCCACTTTGTTTCATGTATGCCTCAAGGCCTTGTCTCAAGTCAAAGAAGGTCCAAAAGTTAGTTCTTTGAAAAGACACAAAATGTGATAGAATTTATAAAGGATGAGAAAGATGACTGAAATACCTGTTAGACTTAAAAATATTAATCTGTTAATGAGAATGTGAAGAAATTGATGCTGATTAGAATGTAAATGGTTAACCACTTTAGGCTACAATTTGATATTTAGTTAAGTTATAGGTGCTTTTACAGTCTGATTTAGCAGTTTTTCTTCTAGATGTATACTTTATAAAAGTGTGTAGAGTTTGAAACCATGCAAAATGATTCTACAGTTGACCCTTGAACAACATGGGGGTTATGGGCTCTGACCCCAGCCCCTCACCCCAAACTCCACCCCTACTCCTAGCCCCCCTGTGCAGTAGAATATCCTAGTATAACATTAGATTCTCCAAAAACTGAAGTTGTCCCTTGGTATCCACGAGGGATGGGGTCCCATTCAATACTAAAATCCTCAGATGCTCCAAGTCCCCTATATAAAATGGCATAGCCTGGCCGGCGTGGCTCAGTGGTTGAGCGTTGACTTATGGACTAGGAGGTCATGGTTCGATTCCAGTCAGGGCACATGCCCGGGTTGCGGGCTTGATCCCCAGTGTGGAATGTGCAGGAGGCAGCTGATCAATGATTGTCTCTCATCACCGATGTTTCTATCTATCTCTCTGAAGTCAATAAAATAAAATAATACATAATACACACACACACACACACACACACACACACACACATATATTTAAAATAAAGTAAAAAAATGGCATCGATTAATCAATGCATACAGTTGGCCCTTCATATCTGTGCACTCCCAACTGCAGATGGAAAAAGGTACAGGTATTTATTGGAAAAAAAATCTGTGTATAAGTGGACCCAAACATTTCAAACCTATGTTGTCCAAGGGTCAACTGTATATGTTACTAGAGATAGACACATATAAGTAGTACATTTTTTCAAAAATATATGAGACTGATAAACATTATATTTGGAATAGTGGATACCTGGAGGAGTGGACTGGAGATGGAATACAGAGGGGGTTGCTCAGTACCAACTGGGTCATACTGCTTTTTTAATTTAGTAATACATGAGTCAGGAATGACAATATTCGGGTTAATCATTAGGTGGACAATCAGATTATAGATCCCCCCCTCCCTCTCTCCCCTTCTCCCTCCCCCTCCCCCTACACACACACACATGCACCACTACCACATTTTGGGAGGCTAGTGAAAACATTGCTTTTGGATGAAGCAAGGGAAATCTATCTGGTAGGCAATAGTCCTTACGAATAGAGACTTTAAAGACATTAAAAAACAAAGCACTGGGAATATATATCTGTTTGCAACTGGAATGTTACACCAGTATATAATTAGTACCAGAACTAAGGGGTTGATAATGGAAAAGCAGGACTCACAGCTAGGAACTGCTTCTGGATAATAATAAAAATACATAAACTTTATTTTGGTCACATACAGAACATATTCTCTGTCCTTTTCTACAGCAAAAGCCAGTCTTAGGATGTAGTTGGCTTTGGTCCTATAAGTGAGCAAAATAATGAAGCAAAATCAGGGGAATTCAACTCGAATAGAGAATTTGAGGCTAATGCATGGACAAGTCAGGCCTGTGTCAACATGCTGATTTTATAAAATCTCATGGTGCTATTTTCCAACTTTACAGACTGGTATTTGTATGGTTAATGCTTATCTTCTGAACAACCCTAACTGTTAGTACTGCTATAGGGTGGGATCTTGCTCCAGAGTGTTACTTGTGGATCTGGTCCAAGAGAACACAGCTGGAAACAGAATCTGAGGAAATGTTTCCAGGACACAAAGCCCTGTGGCTTACTTATCCAGAATCAGTAACCTTGTAGTTAGCACTAGTCACAAATTTCAAGCAGCATCATGACCGCAAACTACATTGTGTGTGCATATAAAGTATTTGAGATTTTTCCATATCGCCATAATCCTCAACCTTAAACTCCTTCCCCTCCCAGCCTCTATGAAGACACACCCAGAGTACTGGTTGTCTCTTTACCACTGGGGCACAGTGGGACCTACCACACAAGGTGTATGCAGCTCCCTCAAGTGGAAGCCTGTAGACCCTTTTTATTTAGATCTTTAATTTCTCTCAGTAACGTTTTGAAGTTTTCAGGGTAAAATTCTAGAACTTCTTTCATTAAATTGATTGCTATTTTATCATTTTTGATATTTTGAATGGGATTGCTTTCTTATTTTTCATTTTTGGATTGTCCATTGCCAGTGTATAGATACACAATTGACTTTTATATATTGTCTTGTGTCCTTCAACCTTGCTAAGCTCATTTATTAAGTTCACATAGTTATTTTGTAGATTCCTTAGTTTTTTCTTGCATTCTGAATCCTATACAAATAAAGGCAGTTTTACTTTCTTTCTAGTCTGTATCATTTGCCTTTTTGTGCTACCTAGAATCGACAGTATGAGGGGCAATAGGTGTGTTAAGAAAGGAGGACATCTTGCTTCTAGGTATGTAAGGGAATGCCTTCAGCCTTTCACATTAATTGCGATATTAGCTGTCAGATTTTTTAAGATTTCCTTATCAAGTTGAAAATGTTTCCTTATAATTTTATATTTTTGAGAGTTTTTGGTCATAAAATTATATTTTGTCAAATGCTTTATCTGTGGTCATTGAGATGATCATGAGGCTTGTCAGTGTAAGAATGTCTAAACCTAAGAGTTTATTTGAGGCAACTGTGGACATACCTGGAAGCAAGCTATTAGGTTGAGAAAATGCTCTGGCAGTTTTGTGGTTCTTTTTTATGTATTTGGAGTCAAAGGAAGGAATGTAAGGAAGATTACATGAAATCCATTGGTGGTAGATCAAGGAGACAAGAGAAAACAAGGAAGAAAAACCTCTATGACTGAATAAAAAGAAAAGTGGAAAGATACTTATTTTACATGTTTTTATTGTAAAGGATACTTAATTTTTAAATAGGGGTGATATATAGGCAATAAGATCATGTGGTCCTTTGAGGGTGGTTATACCTTCCAGGGATCTGGAAAAGTGGATTTACTCTGGCATTTCAAAGGTGTGTTGACCTAAATGCACAAGAACAATGGACGGGGCTTGCTTAATTATGGCAAACCTTTTACTAAGAAATTTATAGGCCCTGGGGCTTGACCATCCACCATGACCTGCCCAGTTAGGAATTTATGATCAGATCATCCTGTGAAGTTACTTTCAGTCATTGATCTTATCAGATTTATTACATAGCCCCTTTTTCATTCATAGGCTTTTGTCCTATACTAGAGGCCCGGTATAAAAAAAGCAGGACTCACTCACAGCTAGGAACTGCTTCTGGATATAAATAAAAATATATAAACTTTATTTTGGTCACATACAGAACATATTCACATATTTGTGCACTGGGGGGGGGGGGGAGTCCCTCAGCCCGGGCTGCGCCCATTTGCAGTCCAGGACCCCTTGGGGAATGTCCACCTGTCGACTTAGGCCCACTCCCCGGGGCATCAGGCCTAAGCTTGCAGTCAGACATCCTTCTGGCAGCCAGGGAGCCCTTGGGGGATGTCCGACTAAAGACTTAGGCCCCCAAGGGATCGGTCTAAACCGTTAGTTGGACATTCTTAGTGTTGCCACGGAGGTGGGAGAGGCTCCTGCCACCACCTCTACGCTGGCCAGCCATGATCCAGCTTCTGGCTAAGTGGCACTCCCCATATGAAAGTGCACTGACCACCAGGGAGCAGCTCCTGCATTGAGCGTCTGTCCCCTGGTGGCCAGTGCGCATCATAGCAACCGGTCATTCTGCTGTTCAATGTGCATATTAGCCTTTTATTATTATTATATAGGATGTCCCTATTTCCCCCCTTTAGCCCCCTCTACCCAGCTCTTGGCACCCCCCACTTCTCTCTGGCCATCACCATACTGTTGTCTGTGTCCATGGGTTGTGCATATATTTTCTTTGGCTAATCCCTTCTTTAAATTCACTTCTTTAAATTTTTATTTTCAGATAAGCACTATTATATATTTTCTATTATATCATTTAGAATTAAGGTTTTTTAAATTGAACCCTTGTAAATTTTAGCACAATTTAATAAATTATGCTAGAAGCAATTAGGAGATTTTTCAGGTAATGCAGATACATTTCAATTAATATTTTATTAATTTTTAATTTTTTAATATTTTAATTTGAAATAATCTCATACATGTAAAAAAAACTATAAAATACTACAGCATATTATATGTACCCTTCACCCAATTTCTTAGGTGTTAATAATTTAAACATAACCATTATACAACTAACAAAATTTGGAATATATTTTTCTTATAATCTCTTTAATGTTACTTAATCCATTTACTTTGTTTTTGTTAATTTTCACCCAAGGATATTTTTCCATTTAATTTTAGAGAGAGTGAAGGGAAAGGGAGAGACACATTGAGTGGTTGCCTCCTGCACATGCTCTGATAGGGACTGGGGATCAAGCCAGCAACTGAGGTACATGCCCTTGACTGGAATCGAACCTGGGACCCTTCAGTCCACGGGCTAATGCTCTATCCACAGAGCAAAACAGGCTGCAGCTTAATTCATTTACTTTTAATCTATATGTGTCTTTATATTTAAAGTGGGTTTTGTTTTTGATTCACCCTCATAATCTGTCTTTTAATTGGTGCATTTATGCCACTGACTTTCAGAGTGCTTACTGATAGAGTTACTGCCATATCAGGCGGCTTCTGGGGCTTCCGGGGCCGACTTGCGGCCCGGGACCGGATCCGATCATGGGCGGCAGGCAGGCGGCTTCTGGGGTTGCGCATGGGGGCCTGGATGACAGCTTACGCTGGCGGCTCGTGCTGTCCCGCCCTGCCTGCAGTATGCAAATTAGCCGCCATCTTTGTTGGCGGTTAATTTGCATATCACACTGATTAGCCAATGGGAGGTGTAGCGAAGGTATGGTCAGTTACCATGTTTGTCTATTATTAGATAGGATTCCACTGATATGGTGTATTACATTAGTTCTGTAATCTTTTTAATTTCTGTCGGGTAAACAGTGATGTTGCCTCTTTCATTTCTATATTGGTATTTTGTGTTCTGTCTTCTTTTCTCGGTCAATATAGCTAAAGGTTTAATAGTTTTGTTGATCTTTTCAGTGCTGTTGTTTTTTCTGGGTTCTTGTGTTTTTGCTGTTGCATTGATTTTTGCTTGGATCTTTATTATTTGCTACCTTCTGCTTTATTTGATCTTTATTTGGCCTTCTGTTCTTGTTCCCCAAGGTGGAAAGCTTAGACTATTGATTCCGAGCCCCCCCCTTTTTTTTCTGAATAGGTGCTTAAAGATTAAAAAACATTTTTCCTCTAAGCACTACATCAGTTGTATTCCATAAGATTATTTAAAAAATATATTTTTATTTATTTCAGAGAGGAAGGGATAAGGACAGAGATGAGAGAATCACTGATCAGTTGCTTCCTGCATGCCCCCTACTGGGGATCGAGCCCGCAACCTGGGCATGTGCCCTTGCCTGGAATCGAACCGGGGACCCTTCAGTCCGAAGGCTGACACTCTATCCACTGAGCCAAACCATAAGATTTTATATGTTTCCATTTTGTTTCAATTCCAAATACTTTCTAATCTAATCTCCCCTATACTTTTTTCTTTGACCAGTGAGAGATTTTTTTAGAAGTGTGTTGTTTGATATCAAATTTTGGAAAATTTCCAATATATAGTATCTAGGTTAGAATCCCTTTGTATGTCTGGAATTCTTTCAAATTTATTGAAACATGTTTTAGGGCCTTGAATATGATCTATTGTGATAAATGTTTTGTGTGCACTTGAAAAGAATGTGCATTCTGTTGTTAACAAGATGGAGTGTTTTGTAAATGTCAGATAGGTTGAGTTGGTTGATAGGTTTCAGGTTTTCATCTTTGAAACTAAAATGAGTCTCTTGTTGATAGAATATAGTTGCTTTTTAAAATCTGGTCTAACAACTGCTGTTTGTTGGAAGTGTTTAGTTCTTTCAGATTTCATGTAATTGTTGATACAGTTGGATTTAGTTGGTCAGTTTGCTAATTTTCTGTTTATCTCATTGTTTTTGTCTTTCCATTCCTGCTTTGTCTTATGCTAAATGTTTATTGCCTTTACCATATTAATTTATATGATTTTTAAAACTATATCTTTGAGTTATTTTCTTAGTGTTTGCTCTAAGGATTATAATATCATTTTAACCATTTGTACACCATATGCGTCTGTAGATTCAAGCGGCGGACCTTTTTTAATTAAATTCAAAATATCATGGCAGTTAACTGGTTAACTTATCACAATCTATTTTATGTTAATAACACTTTAATTCCAATGAGTATATCACCTTTATTCCATTGTATGCATTTTACCCCTCTTTGTGCTTATTGTCATATACAGGGTGTCCCTCAAAAAGTATACACACTGTAACAGCTGATAGCTCAATTTTGAAAATGAAGTGTATTTTAATAAACTCTCCCTTTATAATTATTTGAAGTGCGTGTATACATTTTTGGGGGATACCCTATATATTATGTCTATTATGTTAGATGTTTTACACTTTTGTAATTTTTGCTTTATGCAATCTTGTTTTATTTAAAGAAATTGAGTAGGAAAAAAACAATATTCAGCCAGTCTTTTCTATTTACCCACATATTTACTATTTCCAGTGCTCTTCCTTTCTTCCTTTTGCATTACTGTCTGGAGTCTTTTCCTTTTAACTTATAGGATTTTCTTTAGTATGTTTTGTTAGTACTGTCAGTGGATTTTCTCAGTATAGTTTATTTGGAAATGTCTGTTTTGACTTCATTTTTGAAGGATGGTTTAGCTGGATATAGAATTATTCGTTGGTTTCCTTTTGATACTGTGAATATGTGATTTCCCTTCCTTTCCAGTGTTTCTGTGAAAAGCCAGCCTTTTATTGTTGTTTCCCTATATATGCTAACTTCTTATTTTCCCTACTGGTTTCAAGATTTTTCTGTCTTTTGCCTAGTGGTTTAACCATTGTATTTCTGAGGATCTCCTTGTATTTATATTAATTGAGCTTTGTTGAGATTCTTGAATCTGTAAATTATTGTTTTTCATCACATTTGGAATGTTTTCAGTCATTATTTATTAAAATATCTTTTTCTGTTTCTCTCTTTCTACTTAATACTTTTTCTCTCTGTTCTTCAGTTTCGGTAAAGTCTAATCTCTCAAAAATTTACTTATTTATCTCCAATCTCAAATCCATTGTTGAGCCCATGTACTGAATTTTCCATTTCAGTTATTGTGGTTTTCAACTCTAGAATTTTTTTGTTTTCTTTTGACAGTTTATTTCGTATTTCCTATGAGTAATTATTGTCATGTTTTCCTTTAATTTTTTAAACATAGTTTCCTCCCATTTAAAAAAGTGTGTTAATAGTTGACTTGAAATTTTTTTCTGCTAATCCAAATTATGGGTAAACTTAGAGACAGTTTTCATTGGCTGTTTTTATTTTTGAGTATGGTTCATACTTTATTGGTGTTATATGTGTATTTCACAATTTTGATTTTTTTCTTGAGGTTTTTTATTGTTATTTTTGTTGAGTGTGTTTGTGTTTTGAGTTGCTTGTCTGGATGTAATCCTAGGAATCTTGTTACCCCCTTTGATTGTGTAGAGACTGATTTTTCTGCTCAGATCCTCTACCCTAGTTCTTTATTTTTTTGACCTGACTTCCTAGGGGTCACTCCTGTGTCTGCATATTTTATTGTGAGTCATCTTTTGGTCACAGATTGTAGTCAAACGCCTTGAGCCAAACTCTGCATTGGATTTGTGTTTGGGTTGCGAGTGCATTCAGAGTTCAGAGAGGACTGCCCTAGGTTTTACAGTGTACTAGCCCCTCAAGCATCCACTCTGTGTATGGGACATGTGGAATGTTCAGCAAACTCCTCGATGGCTATCTCATTTCCTAGATCTTCCTTTAAATTTATGCCTATACCACTATTCTGGCATGGGTTTTCTGTCGTTTGGTTTAAATCAAGTTAGTCTCCTTGACAGCTAAGTTGCAGGCTTTCAAGGTCAGTCTCAGTGGCAGAACTATCATGCTATCAGCTGTGGTGGGGAACAGCCCCAGGTAGCAAGGCCACTGACTTCCATTGTTTATACCCAAAGTTCAGCAGTTTTTAAAATAATGAATATATGCTTCTCAATCTATTGTTTGCCTTTTTTGCTGTCTTTATTGCATTTCCAGGGCCCTGAAATGGTTGTTTTTGACCTCTTTGTCAAGTTTTATAGTTGTGGTTTCAGTGGAAAGGATGCCAACGTCTTCTTTCCTCCATAGCTGAAGTACCACTCTTCCACATCTAATCTGTTAAAATCATTAGACATGATTAACTGACCTCCCTTTAAAACACTTGGCTTCTGGGATATCACTTTCTTGGTTCTCCTTCAATATAACTCCTTATTCTTTCTCTATAATCTGCTGGATTCTGCTACTCACTCTATTTTCTAAATATTTGAGGATCCCAGGATTGTCCTCAAACTCCCTTCTTTACCCTTGCTTAACTTCTATCATAATCCCATAAATTTAATAACTTTTAATGCCTACAGATTTCACATTTCTATCTTTAGCCCGCATTCCAGATGTGTGAGTCAAATGGTCTATCTACATCTTCTCGTAATATGTTTGAAAATGAACTCACCCAGCTGGTGTGACTCAGTGGTTGAGCATTGACCTATGAACCAGGAGGTCACGATTTGATTCCCAGTCAAGGGCACATGCCTAGGTTGTGGGCTCAATCCCCAGTAGGGGTTGTGCAGGAGGCAACCAGTTCATGATTCTCTCTCATCATTGATGTTTCTATCTCTCTCCCTCTCTGAAATCAGTAAAAATACTTTTTTTTTTTTAAATGAACCCTTACATCCCAGTAAGTGTCAACTCCATCTTTCCAATTATCAAGCCAAATACCTGGGTTAGCCTTCATTTTTTGTTTTCTCTCATATCTTGCATTCAATACATCAGGAAATCTTATTAGTACTCCTTTGAAATAAGATTCCAAATCCAGCTACTTCTCACCATCTCTGCACATCATCACTCCAAGTGATATAATCTCTCAGAGGATTATTACAGTAGCCTGCTAATTCTTTCAAATTCCACAAAGTAGCTGGAGTCAAAATTCTGAAATGTAAAACAGATACTATTCTTCCATGGCTTCCGTCTTATTGAGAGCATACCCCAAATTTGGTATGACTATAAGGCACTAAATAATCCTTGCCCTCCCACCCGCTCCACCACCCTCCTGACTTGGTCTTTTTTTCATTTTTTCCCTAGTTTTTTTTCATTCTCCTGTTAACTACACTTGAACCTCCCTGGCCTTCTTGCTGTTCCTCACACACATTTCAGCACACTCCTGCCTCTTATGGTTTCTGTCAGCTCCCCCTGGCTGAATATTCTTCTTTTAGGTTATCTACATGGCTCACCTACTGAGCAACCTTCCTGCCATTACCCTGTCTTCCTCCTGTGTTTTTTTTTTTTTCTCTCTTAACAATTATATATATTAAATATATTCCACATTTACTTTGTCTGACTTCTTTCACTTGAATGTAACTTCCAAAAAATTGGGAGAAATACTGTTTTTGTTTCATCCTAGAGTCTCAGCAAAAACAGAAGTCTAATGTGTTGTAGGGACTCCATACATATAGGTAGAATTGGTTGGATTGACTGTGGTCAGCAGAATTGGATTTTAGAATCTATCTGGTTCAGGTACCTCCAGCCAGACTGTCAGGGTCTCAAGATCAGAACTCTTGAACATCTATCTCAAAGCTTGTTTGTCAGACTTAAGAGTTTGCAAATATTGACTACTACTTCCATCATGGTCCCGAACTTGTTGGGGTTTTGTGTTAAAATTATGTTTGGTAGTATTCCCTCCACCCTAAGTAGTTTCCTCTAAAGGGGCTTTGGAGAAAATATAAAGGGGTGCTTTCTCACAAAAACTACTTGGCACCCTGGTCTAGCACACACTCTGTCTAATATTTGTGTTACGATGGACAAAACTAAAGTTCCCATTACCATTCTGCTCCAACCCCTCCTGTTCTTCATTGGCATTAAGACAGATGCTGCTGGGAGCCTACATCGCTTGATACTAGAGACTGGCTTCTATAACATCACCTGGAAACTCTGTGCAGACGTTGAGATTTTGCTTTCTGGCCAAAGCAATTATATTCTGGTTCCTAAATGGTTCATTTGTTTGTAGTTGATCAGAGTATATGTGTGTAAGTGTGTTTGTATTTTAATAGTCTTTTTGGACTGTAGAACAGTTTTGCTGCATTTCACCTCAGAGTGGGTTTTATTCCTCTGGCAGATGTATTCATTCCTGTAAGCAGAGGATTTAGTAGAGGTTTTCAACACAAAGGTATCCCCTTTTCGTGAGTCAGCTTAAATTTATGAGAAAGATTTTCATCAAACGGTATCAGTAAAATCTGTCACAAATGTTACTTTCACTGAGTGGTTACTATGTGCCTGATACATATTTATTTAACCTAATTTTGGCATTCCTTGACATTTAGGTTTGGCTTTTTTTTTTTAATTGAACATTTAGTTTGAAAGTGAATATTTTTAAATTTAAAACATAAGGAGGCTTGCCAGTTGCACTGTAGTTTCTAGCTTTACTGCTTTGTTATAAAAATGGAGCTAGATAGAATATTTCTAACCTTAAAAATCCTACTTTATCTATTTTCAGTTTCTGAACAGTTTCATCTTTGTCTTTATCCATTTGCTAAAGCCAGACAGTAAAGCATAGTAGCAAGCATTCTGATTTAGAACAGGAATTTCTTTATTATTTCCTCAAGTTCTCTATTTAGCATTTTTGGTTTGTGTTGTCAGTGAAAAATACAAATGCTTTATTCTGTTTTGAGGTATCTGAAGAATAATACAGTTGTTATGAACTAAGTTTTTATAGTCTTTCAGTTGAGCAGCTGTGCAGCAAAAGTTCTGATTCACCCTTGTTTATACAATACATGTATAGATTTGATTCAGTTTGTGATTTGTTTGTCAAGTATGCAAGAAGCAAGTGGTTTCATTAGTACCAGATACCATCCTACTCTTATTCAGAACAAAACACCAAAGATGGGACTTACTGGTAAAATTCCTAAATGGCTTAACTTTTTAAAAGTTTTTAATACATTTTTACTTGTGTAAGTCATAAGCAAAATGGATAGTTATAATCAGTTTATTACTTTTGGCCAAAGGGATCAATTTAATTGATCTGCATATATATAATTCTGTCTCATATTGGGGAAGAAGAGGATAACCATAAATTCATAGTTGCTGATAATTTAAAACATGGCATTTCTTTTTTGGTTAGAAAGATACCATTTAGGCCTTAACTGGTTTGGCTCAGTGGATAGAGTATCAGCCTGTGGACCGGAAGGTGTCTAGGGTTTGATTCCGGTCAAGGACACCTACCTCGGTTGCAAACTCCTCCCCCGCCCGGGCCCTGGTCGGGGCTCGTGCAGGAAGCAACCAATTGATGTGTTTCTCTCACTTTGATATTTTTCTCTGTCTATCCCTCTCACTTCCACTCTCTCTAAAAATGAACAGGAAAATATCCTCTGGTGAGGATTAAAAAAAGAAAGAAAGAAACCGCTTAGCACTTTGGAAAACATGGCCATTGGAAATTTCTATACCTTAATTCTACCAATCTGCTTCAAGAATATATTGATGAATATGTGGTAATACAGAATTCCATCAACCATTTTTTAAATACTATGTTTGTTTAGCCCATTTACTTACATTTGTTAATATGGCTGGTTTAAGTTGTCATTTTACACACATATTTTTAATCAACTTATTTTTATTTAAATTCCCATCCCTTGCCCCTCTGCCTTTTGGCAACCAGCATCAGCTTGTCCTGTATATCTGTGTGTTTGTTTCCATTTTATTTTGTTTATTCTTCTCTTTTTTTAGGTTTCACATGTAAGTGAAATCATACAGTATTTGACTTTCTCTGACTTATTTTGCTTAGCATAATACCCTCTAGGTCCATGTATGTTATTACAAATGGCAAGATTTCATTCTTTTTTATTGCTGAATATTTCTCTGATACGTGTGTGCACATGTACACATCTTCATCTATTGGTGGACATCTAGGTTGCTTTCATATCTTGGCTCTTACTAGTAATCCTACAATGAATATAGGGGTGCATATGAATCTTTTCAAATTAATGTTTTTGTTTTCTTTGGATAAATAACCAGAGTGGAATAGCTGGGTAACATAGCAGGTCCAGTTTTTATTTTTAGTTTTTAATCCTTAACTGAGGATATATTTTTGTTAATTTTTAAAAATATATATTTTTATTGATTTCAGAGAGGAAGGAAGAGGGAGGGAGAGACAGAAACATCAGTGATGAGAGAGAATCATTAATCGGCTCCCTCCTGCACGCTCCATGTGGGATTGAGCTTTCAACCCAGGCATGTGCCCTGACTGGGAATCAAACCGTGACCTCCTGGTTCATAGGTTGACACTCAACCACTGAGCCATGCTGGCTAGACAGTTTTTATTATTTTTTTTCTTTTTTCCATTTTAGTTTTTCTTAATTTTTGAGAGAGAGAGGAAGGAGAAGAGAGAAGCTAGACATCAGTGTGAGAGAGAAACATCAATTGATTGCCTCCCATTTGTGCCCAACTGGGGATCAAACACACAACCTTTTTGGTATACCGGACGATGCTCCAGCCAACTTAGTCACCCAGTCAGGGCTAATTTTAATTTTTTGAGGAACCTCCATATTGTTTTCTATAGTGGCTGCGCTAGTTTACAATCCCACTAACAATGCATGTGGGTTCCCTTTCTTCACATCTTTACCAACACATATTATTCGTTGTCTTGTTGATAACCATTCTGACAGATGTGAGGTGATATCTCATTGGTATTTTGATTTGCATTTCCCTGATGATTAGTGATGTTGAGCATTTCTTCATTTGTTTGTGGCCATGTGTATGTCTTCTTTGGGGAAATGTCTATTCAAACCTTCTGCCCATTTTTAATTGGATTATTTGTGTTTTTTAGTATTTAGTTGTATGAGTTAACATATATAGCTTTATTATGTTGATATATTCCTTCTGTATCTACTTTGTTAGGAATTATATCATAAAAGGATGTTGAATTTTGTCAAATGCCTTTTCTGCATCTATTGAGATGATCATATGGTTTTTATGCTTTATTTAATTAATGTATGTGTCATGTTGATTGAGTTGTGGATGTTAAACCATCCTTGTATCCCTGGGATGAATCCCACTTCATCATGGTCTGTAATCCTTTTAATGTATTATTGAATTAGGTTTCTTAATATTTTGTTGATAATTTTTGCATCTATAGTTATCCAGGATTTGGCCAATAATTTTTTATTTTTATTTTTTTGTAGTGTCTTTGTCTGGTTTTCGTATCAGGGCAATGCTGGCTTCGAAGGATGAGTTTGGAAGCGTACCTTCCTCTTCAGTTTTTGTAAATAGTTGAGAAGGATAGGTATTAATTATTCTTTAAATGTTTGGAAGAATTTGCTTCAGAAGCTGTCTGATCCTGGACTTTGTTGGGAGTTTTTTTTATTACTGATTCAATTTCATTGCTACTAATTGGTCTGTTTAGATTTTAATTTCTTCCTAGTTCAGTCTTGGAAAGTTATATACTTCTAGAAATGTATTCATTTCTTCTAGATTGTCTAATTTGTTGGTATATAAATGTCCATAGTATTCTTTTAAAAAAATTTTTTTTATTGATTTTAGAGAGGAAGGGAGAGGAAGGGAGAGAGATAGAAACATCAATGATGAGACAGAATCATTGATCGGCTGCCTTCTGCACACCGCTCTACTGGGGATAGAGCCCACAACCTAGGCATGTGCCCTGACCAGGAGTCAAACCTGTGACTTCCTGGTTCACGGGTCAACGCTCAACCACTGAGCCCACTGGCTGGGCTTGTTCATAGTATTCTTTAATGATTCTTTGTTTTTCTGTGGTGTTGGTTGTAACTTCTTTTGCATTTATGGTGTTTTTTGAGTTGAGTCCTCTCTTTTTCTTGATGAGTTTGGCTAAAGGTTTGTCAATTTTCCTTATCTTTTCAATGAACTAGCACTTGGTTTTATATGATCTTTTCTGTTCTTAGTTTGATTTCTATGATCTTTTCTATTTTGTTTATTCCCATTCTGATCTTAACTATTTTCTTCTCTTCGGTTTTGTTTTAAAATTTTAATCTTGTGACTTTACTGAAGCTACTTATTTTTTCTTAGTAATTGCTTGCAGATTCCTGTATTTTTTAGTTTGTAAAATAAATGAATATTAACTTTTCCTCATTAATTATGAAAAATTTAAACACCTAAGTTGAAAGAATTTTACAATTAACATTCATGTGCCCATTACATAGATTTTTCTATGAACATCTTACTATTTAGTCCACTCTCCATTCACAAGCCTTCTTCTTTTTGACATGTTTTAAAGTAAATGCTGAAATCAGTACTCTTACGCTAAAAATCATTTAGCAAGCATTTTATTAACTAGTTCATATTTGTTTATAGCTTTTTTCTTTTGATATAAAAATTTCTTTAACAATGCAATACACACCTTAAATATTATACCAGGTGCTGACCTTAAGAAAGGCATAAATCTTTGCAACCCAATAGTTTATTAAGCTAGAAAGCTATCACTTCAGAAATTTCACTGATGCCCCTTCCCAATCCATTCCCTACCAAGCTCTGTTCTTGTTTTTGAAGAACAGATTATTTGGCTGTTTTGAGCAAGTTTTTTTTTTCATCCAGTGTAATGTTTTTGAAAGTCAGCCATGCTCTTGCATAAATCACTAATTTCTTTTTTGTTGTTGAGTAGTATTGTTTGTCTAATCACTTGGTGTTGGAAACTTGAGTGGTTTCTACTTTGGGTCATTATGAACAGAGCTTCTGTAAAAAGTGTTATACAAGTGTTTTTGTAGACATATGTTTTCATTCCTTTTGGGTGAGTAATTAGGATTGGAATTACTAGGTCATAGGGTTGGTATTTATTTAGTTTTATAAAATGCCTTAGACCTTTTTACCAAAGTGGCTACCAACAATGTATGAATGTCTGCTTGCTCACCATTGGTGTTTTTTTTATTTGAACCATTATGATGGATGGATGGATGGATGGATGGATGGATAGTATCTCATTGATTTTAATTTTCATCTGCCTCATAGATGATAATGTTCATCACTTTTTAATGTGTTTACTGGTCATTCATATGCTTTTGGGTATGTGTGCTCAAATGTTTTGCTCATTTTAAAATTATATTTGGTATTTTCATTATTGAATGCTAAGAATTACTTATTAGTCTTAGGGACCATTCTTTAGAGATATTTTTTATGGATATTATATCCAATCTATGGCTTGTTTACACATTTGTTCAGCATTGGTTTTTGATGAAGTCTGGTTGACCAGTTTTCTTTTTTTTCATGGTTATTATTTTTTGTGACCTAAAGCAGCGGTCGCCAACCTTTCGGACCTCATGGACCACCAGTGGTGCACGGACCACCGATTGGCGACCGCTGACCTAAAGAATCTTTTCCTACCCCTGAGTCACAAAGGTAATGTTCTATATTTTGCTCTAAGAGCTTCATGGTTTTAACCTTTATAATTAGGTCTTTTATACATCTTGAATTAATTTATCTGTATAAAGGTTGTGATAAGGGTTCTGGTTCATTTCCTCTCTGCTGCTTCCTGGGATATGATTAAGACAAAAGTTGTGAGAGATTTTGTATACACCTAATTTGAAAATTCTGGATTTCATCCTGATCATTCCTGGGTATCTTTTTTGCCCTAACAGTAACCCCAGGATGCTACCATTCCATGATAGAGGGCCCACTTAAGGGATCCCCAGTAATTGTAAACAACACTTTCTTGTTCCAACATGGGCATCATTGGACTGTATTTGTATGAAAGTCAGATATTAACATGTCTTTAAAGTGTTTAAAGAAGAACAATCAGTAGGTCATATAGCCCTCATAAGACTGTGGAGATAGCTCCAAAATGAGGCAAATCTCAATTTCCTTGGGCAAGTTCCTAGAGTGATAATTGCCTTACTGTGTATATACATCCTGCAGGCCAAACAGTGAAAGCCATAGTAAAGGTGGTAGGAAATTTGTCCCTGACTTTCTCTGAAATGAGCAATGAAAACACCTCAGCTCTTGGAGATATTCAAGTCAGCCCCAGTTCACTGGCCAGGGTTTTACGGATGATACCATTCCTCTGGATTTCCTTCTTGTGGGTCAAGACAGAGTTCATGGAATTACTAATGCATCCTTTTGTACATGCCGCAGAGCAAGAGGAAAAGTCAGTTCAGATACTTATACCTGAAAGCCATCTGGTTTTCTGAGATAGACCCTGATGGTTTATGGAATATGTTCAGCCATTTGGGTCAGGACAGCGGGAGGCATAGTTTAGGGCAAGAATGTAGTGTGGCTTAGCCTGATGCTTAGAGTCCTATTGATAGTAGCTTTAATTAAATGTTGTATGAGGCAGATTAAATGGATATGGTCCCAGTCTCTGGTCAGATTGATCAGAGTAGCTGATGGAGTGGTGTACTGAGAGGAAATTTTCCCAAAAGCCAACGCAATGTAGAAACAAGGGGTAAATATTGTTGAGAGACAATTCTAAAGAGATTCCTTTCATTTTTGTATGTCTTAGAAGCAGAGACTCTGGCTGCATTTGTTTTGCATTGTTTTTCCTTTTCTTCTTCTTTTTTTAAAATTTATCTTTGTTGTTGAAAGTATCACAGATGTCCCTTTTGTTTTTTGTCCCCCATTGACCCCCTCCACCCCGCAACCGACACCCCCCCAGGCTTTCACCACACTATTGTCTATGTCCATGGGCTATGCATCTCCTATATAATAAAAGGATAATATGCAAATAGACCGAACGGCAGAACAACTGAACAACTGATCGCTATGATGTGCACTGACCACCAGGTGGCGTGCTCCGTACATGGCAGGCATCAGCCATGGTGGGATGGTGGAGGAGGTGAGTGGGGGGCCAGACCAAAGTGGGGCGCTGGTCGCTGTCATCAGGGCAAGCCTCTGGTGGTTACTAAAAATTCTTTGCTCCCGCGCATCGCAGTCCTGCCTGGCACTTGCACCTGCTGCTGACGCCGGCCCCGCTCGCACCCACTGCCGGTGCTGGAGCCACTGCTCACATCACTGCCAGCCCCAATCACTCGGCACCATCAGTGGGTGCGAGCGGCGGCTGCTGGCCCCTTTCACCCCTCAGGGCTTCTCCACCTCCCCCTGCTCCTGAGGCCAGATTGGGGCCAGTGACAGCCCCACTCACACCCGCTGTCGGTGCTGGAGCCACTGCTCACACCCACTGCCAGCCCTGATCGCCCCTGAAGGCTTCCCCACCTCTCCCTGCTCCTAAGGGGTGATCGGGGCAGCAGCCACCACTCACACCTGCTGATGGCGCCAGCCCCGCTTATACCCACTGCTGGTGCTGACCCCAATTGCTCCACGCTGTCAGCGGGTGCGAGTGGGGCCGGCGCCATCAGCGTGTCGGAGTGGGGTTGCCAGCAGACAGGGGCCCAGGGGCCGTGGTGGGAGGGGCCGGGTGGGGGTGCAGTGGATGGGCTGAGACCTGCCCCTGTGCCTACCGCAGCCTCTCTGCCCACAGTTCCGTTCAAGGTACACGAATTCGTGCACTGGGCCCCTAGTATGCATATAGATTCCCTGTTTAGTCTCTCTTCCCCCCAACCCCCCTTCCCTCTGAAATTGCTTCTATGTCTCTGGATACATTTTGTTCATCAGTTTATTTTGTTCATTGGATTACACACATGAGTGAGATCTTGTGATACTTATCTTTCTCTGACTGGCTTATTTTGTTTAGTATAATACTCTCCAGGTCCATGCATGCTGTCCCAAGGGTAAGAGATTTCTCTTTTTTATAGCAGCGTAGTATTCCATTGTGTAGATATTCCACAGATTTTTTAACTACTTATGCTGGTGGACACTTAGAATGTTTCCATATATTAGCTATTGTAAATTGTGCTGCTATGAATATAGGGGTGCACATATTCTTTCTGATTGTTGTTTCAGTTTTGTTAGGATACCTATATATATAAAAGCATAATTCGCAAATTGACTGGGTGGCAGAACGACTGGTCGCTGTGATGTGCACTGACCACCAGGGGGCAGATGCTCAACACAGGAGCTTCCCCCAGCCTGCAGGCCCCGATCACCCGATGGGGGTCTGCTGGCCAACCTCTCAGTTCCTCCCCCCGGCCAGCAGGCTCCGATCGTCCGATGGGGAACAGGGAAATGTGTGTGGGTGGCGCCAGATGCAGGCGGCGCCAGGCCAGGATGGGTGCAAATGAGTGGGGTACCGATCGTCCTGGCAATTGCACCACACACAAAGGCCGACTGGTGGCAGGGGACGGGGCCGGCGAGTAGGCGGGAATGGCCAACCTCTCAGTCCTTTCCCCTGGCCGGCAAGCTCCGATCGTCCAATGGGGAACAGGGAACCGGGGTTGGTGGCAGCGGACGCGGGCAGTGCCAGGCCAAGGCGGTGCAAGTGAGTGGGGCCCTGATTGCCCTGCCGGTTGCCCCACACACAGAGGGCGACTGGTGTCAGTGGCAGGGGGGTGGGGCCAGCTGCTGGCAGTGAAGGAAGATTGGCCCTGATCGCAGGCCAGGTCTAGGGACCCTACCTGTGAATGAATTTCATGCACCAGGCCTCTAATATTACTAGAAGTGAGATTACTGGGTCAAATGGGAATTCCATTTTTTTTTTTTTTGAGGAAACTCCATACTGTTTTCCACAGTGACTGCACCAGTCTGCATTTCCACAAGCAGTGTACTAGGGTTCTCTTTTCTCCACAACCTCGCCAACACTTGTCTTGGGTTGATTTGTTGATGATAGCCGTTCTGACAGGTGTAAGCTGGTACCTCATTGTCATTTTAATTTGGATCTCCTAATGATTGGTGATGTGAGCATTTTTTCATATGTCTCTTGGCCATGTGTATGTCCTCTTTAGAGAAGTGTCTGTTTAGGTCCTCTGCCCATTTTTTTATTGAATTGTTTGTCTTCCTTTTGTTGAGTTGTATGAGTACTTTATATATTTTGGAAATTAACCCCTTATCAGGTGTGTCATTGGCAAATATATGCTCCCATGCAGTGGGCTCTCTTTTCATTTTTTGATGGATAATTTTGCTGTGGAGAAGCTTTTTATTTTGATGTAGTCCCAATTGTTTATTTTCTCCTTAGTTTCCTTGGACCCAGATGTATTGGTAAACATATTGCTACGAGAGATATCTCAGATTTTGCTGCCTATGTTTCTTCTAAGATTTTTATGGTTTCACGACTTACATTTAAGTCTTTTATCCAGTTTGAATTTATTCTTGTGTATGGTGTAAGTTGTTGGTCTAGTTTCATTTTTTTTGCATGTACCTGTCCAATTTTCCCAACCCCATTTATTGAAGATACTGTCTTTACTCCATGGGGTGCTCTTGCCTCCTTTGTCAAATATTAAGTGAGCATAATGGCTTGAGTCAATTTCTGGGTTCTCTGTCTATTCCATTGTCAAAGGCAGTTTTAAGTTCAGTGGATTTGTAGTATAACTTGATATATTAGGTATTATAATTCATCCAACTTCGTTCTTCTTTCTCAAGTTTGCTGTGGCTATTCCGGGTCTTTATTTTTGTTGTTGTTCCATATGAATTTTTGGAGTGTTTATTCTAGATCTGTGAAGTATGCCGTTTTTATTTTAATAGGGATTACATTGAATCTATAGATTGCTTTGGGTAGGATGGACATTTTATTTTATTTTATTTTATTGAGTATTTTGGGTTGTTTTTATTGTAGTTTATTTCTAATATTATGCCATTGTGGTCTGAGAAGACGCTTGGTATGATTTCAGTCTTCTTGAATTTGGGGAGACTTTGTTTGTGACCCAGTATGTGGTCTATTTTTGAATATGTCCCATGAGCCCTTGAGAAGAATGTATATTCCGTGGCTTTGGGGTGAACTGTTCTGAAGATGTCAATTAAGTCCATCTGATCTAGTGAGTCATTTAGGATTGCTGTTTCTTTGCTGATTGTTTGTCTAGAGGATTTATCCAGTGATGTCAGTGGTGTATTAAAGTCCCCTACTATGATTGTATTGTTGTCGATCTCTCCTTTGATATCTTCCAGGAGTTTTTTTTTTTTATGTATTTGGGTGCTCCTGCATTGGGTGCATATATGTTTATAAGGGTTATATCTTCTTGTTGTATTGATCCCTTTAGTATTATGAGTGGCCTTCCTTATCTCTTGTTATGGCCTTCACTTTGAGGTCTGTTTTGTCCGATATAAGTATTGCTACCCCAGCTTTTTTTTTCATTTCCATTTGCCTGAAAGATATTTTTCCATCCCTTCACTTTCAGTCTGTGTGAGTCCCTTCTTCTGAGGTGGGTGTCTTGTAGACAGCAAATGTATGGGTCATGTTTTTTTATCCATTCAGCCACTCGATGTCTTTTGGTTGGAGCATTTAGTCGTCTACATTTAAAGTTATTATTGAAAGGTACTTGTTTGTAGCCATTTCTATTTTTTGTGGCTGTTTTCTTTCTGAGCTTTTTATTTCTTCTTTTTACACCAGTCCCTTTAGCATTTCTTGCATGGCTGGCTTGGTGGTAATAAACTCCCTTAGCCTTTTTTTGTCTGTGAAGCTTCTTATTTCCCCTTCAATTTTGAATGATAGCCTTGCTGGATAGAGTATTCTTGGGTTCAGTCCTTTGCTTTGCATCACTTTGTAGATTTCCGTCCATTCTTTTCTGGCCTGATGTGTTTCTGTTGAGAAATCATTTGATAATCTAATGGGAGATCCCTTGAATGTAACTTTCCATCTCTCTCTTGCAGCCTTTAAGATTCTGTCTTTGTCCTGAACATTTGCCATGGTAATTATGATGTGTCTTGGTGTGGGTCTTTTTGGGTTCACCTTGTTTGGGACTCTCTGTGCTTGTGTGATTTTTTTCTTCCCCACCTCTGGGAAGTTTTCTGATATTATTTCTTCAAATAGGTTTTCTAACCCTTGTTCCTCTTTCTGTTGTTCTGGCACCCCTATTATTCGTATGTTGTTTTGTTTCATGTTGTCCCATAGCTCCCTTAGGCTCTCCTCCTGTCTTTTAATTTTTTTCTCCAATTGCTGTTCAGTTTGAGGTGTGTTTTGTTTCCCTGTCCTACTAATTCGCTAATTCGGTCCTCCGCTTCTCCTAGTCTACTGTTGAACTTTTCAATGGTGTTTTTTATTGCAGCTATATCACTCTTCATTTCTTCTTGGTTCTTACATAATTTATTGATTTTTTCATCTGTTTCTTCTTGCTTCTTGCATAAGTTGTTGATTTTTTCCTCCATCCGGTTTATGCACTCTAGGACCCTTAATCTGAATTCTTTTTCTGTCATGTTGCATGCCTCTGTATCACTTAGCTGCTTTTCTGGCGAGTCCTCCTTTTCTTTCCTTTGGGGGTTTCTTTGTCTACCCATGTTTGATCGTACCGCCATATCTAGATGTTGAGTCGTTCAGTGGTGCTCCTTGGGTGGCAGTGGCTCCTCGGGCTGAGGTTGCTCCTCGGGCGGTTGTGATAGCAGCTGCTCCTCAGTTGGTAGCAGCTCCTCTGGTGGGTGCTGTTCACAGTTGTGGTGGCTCCTCTCAGGATGGACATTTTAATGATGTTAATTCCGCCAGTCCATGAATACACTATATTCTTCTGTTTGTTATATGTTCTTCTAGCTCTCTTTCCAACGTCCTGTTCTTTTTCCAAGTATAGGTCTTATACTTCCTTGGTTAAGTTTATTCCTCACTATCTTAATTTTTTTTGTATGGTAAATGTGATTATTTTTCTATTTTCCCTGAGAATTCATTATTGAAGTATAAAAATGCCATCAATTTCTAGGTGTTAATTTTGTATCCTGCTACCTTGCCAAATTCATTTATTAAATCGATTAGTTTTTTGGTGGAGTCTTTAGTATTTTCTATGTATAATATCATATCATCTGTGAATAATGACAGCTTTACTTCTTCCTTTCCAATTTGGATGCCTATTTTTTTCTTCTTGTTTGATTGCTGTGGTTAGGACTTCCAGTACTATCCTATATAATAAAGATGTAATATGCAATGGTCATTACACCGTAAAGTGTAACAACCAACCGCCTAAGGATCAGATCACGGATCAGCAGGAGGGTGGGGCGGAGGCAGTTACAGGAGGGCGGGGCAGCGAGCTACTGGCTACAAGCGAACGGTGGAGAGCTATAGGAGGGGGCAGGGCAGCAAGCTATGAGGGGGGGTGGGAGGAGCTGCAGGAGGGCGGAGCAGCGGGCGGAGAGCTACTGGAGGGCAGCAGCTAGCTATTGGCGTAAGGATTCATGCACAGGGGTACTAGTGTTGAATAAGAGTGGTGAAAGTAGAAATCCTTGTCTTGTTCCTGTTCTTAGGGCAGATGGTTTTAATTTTGTCCAATGAATATGATGTTGACTGTAGGTTTGTCACATATGGCCTTTATTATGTTGAGGTATGATCCCTCTAGTCCCACTTTGATGAGAATTTTTATCAAGAAAGGGTGTTGGATTTTGTCAAATGCTTTTTCTGCATGAATTGATATCTTGTGATTTTTGTCTTCCATCACATTTATTAATTTGTGTATATTGTACTAGCCTTGCATGCCCAGAATAAATCCTACTTGGTCATGGTCTATTTTTTTTTTAATTCTTTATTGTTGAAAGTATTACATGTGTCTCCTTAACCCCCATTGACCTCTCCCAGCCCATTCCTACCCCATAGCACTGCCTTCACCCCCTATTGTCAGTGTCCATTCATATGCTTATATGCATGCAGTGTGTGGTCTTTTTTATGGATTGCTGGATTCAATTTGCTAATATTTTGTGGAGGATTTTAGCATCTATGTTCATCAGGAAGATTAGTCTGTAATTCTCTTTCTTTGTAGTGTCTTTATCTGAGTTTGGAATTAGGATAATGCTAGTCTTATAAAAAGAGATTGGAAGTGTTCCTTCTGCTTGGATTTTTAAAAATAGTTTGAGGAGGCTAGGTTTTAATTCTTCTTTGAATGTTTAGTAAAACTCCCCTGTGAATCCATCCAGACCAGGGCTTTTGTTTGCTGGGAGTTGTTTTTTTTTTTTATTACTGCTTCCATTTCATCAGTAGTTACCGGCCTATTCAGGCTTTCTGATTCATCCTCATTGAATTTTGGAAGATTGTATTTTTCTAGGAATATGCCAGTTTTGTCCAGGTTGTCCAGCTTATTGGAATATAGTTGTTTATATTTTTTTATGCTCTTTTGAATTTCTCTGGGTTCAGTTATTACTCTTTTCTTTTTGATTTTGTTTATTTGGATCATCTTTCTTTGTTTCTTAATGAGTCTGGCTAAAGGGTCATCCATCTTGTTTATCTTTTCAAAGAACCAGCTCTTGGTTTTATTGATCTTTTGTATTGTTTTTTAAGTCTCTATGTCATCTGTTTCCACTCTAATCTTTATTATTTCCTTCCTTCTACTTACTCTGGGCTTTTCTTGTTTTATTTCTAATTCTTTAAGTTTTAGGTTTAGTTTATTGAGGTAGGCCTGTAATCTATGAACTTCCCTATCAGGACTGTCTTTACTGTTTCCCATTGATTTTGTGTTGTTGGGTGTTTATTTTCGTTTGTTCCCAGGGAGTTTTTAATTTCTTCCTTGATCTCTTTGGGAAACTTAACCTCCAGGTGTTTGAATGCTTTTGAGTGTTTTTATTGTAGTTGCTTTCTAATTTCATGCCCTTGTAATATGAGAAGATGCTTGATCTGATTTTAATCTTCTTGAACTTGTAGAGACTTGTTTTGTGTCCTACCATGTGTTCTGTCCTTGAAATGTCCCATGTGCATTTGAGAAGAATGTATATTCTGTAGCTTTGGGGTGAGTTGTTCTATAAATGGCAAAATGGCCTTTGATCCAGTGGCATTACTGTTTACTTTTTTATTTTTTTTGTCTAGAAAATCTATCCAGTGATGTCAGGGGGGTGTTAAAGTCCCCTACTATTATTGTATTTTTGTCGATCTTTTCCTTAAAATCCAAAAGTTTTTTAATATATTTGTATGGTCCTGTATTGGTTGCATATATGTTTACCAGAATTTTATCCTCTTGTTGTATTGATCCCTTTCGTATTATGAAATGGCCTTCATTGTCTCTTGTTATGGCCTTCTTTTTGAAGTCTATTTTGTCATATATGAGTATTGCTACCCTAGCTTTTTTTTTTTCATTTCCATTTGCCTGGAAATTTTTTCAATCACTTCACTTTCTTTCTGTGTGAATCTTTTGTTCTGAGGTGGGTTTCTTGTAGACAGCATATATATGGGTCATGGTTTCTTAACCATTCAGTTATCCTATATTTTTAAATTGGAGCACTTAAGCCATTTACATTTAAGGTTATTGATATGCCTGTGTTCTTCTCCTTTTCTCTATTTCTTCTTCTTACAACAGTCCTTTAAGTATTTCTTGCAGTGCTGGTTTAGTGATAATAAACTCTTTTAGCCTTTTTTTTTTTTTTTTGGTCTGTGAAGCTGTTTATTTCATCTTTGATTTTGAATGATAGAGTAGTCTTCGATTTTGCTGGGTTGAGTAGTCTTGGGTTCACTCCATTACTTGGGTTGCATTTCATTACTTTATATACTTCATGCCACTCCCTCTGGTCTGAAATGTTTCTATTGATAAATCAGCTGATAGTCTTATGGAAGCTTCCGTGTAGGTAACCTGTCTCTCTCTTACAGCCTTTAAGATTCTTTGTCTTTAATGTTTGCCATTTTAGTTATTATGTTCCTAGGTGTGGGTCTTTTGGGATTCATCTTGATTGGGACTCTGTGCTTCCTGAACTTGAGTTACTTTCAGCTTAGGGAAATTTTTTGCCATTATTGCTTCAAACAGGTTTTCTATTCCTATCTCTCATTCTTCTCCTTCTGGGACCCCTATGATGTGAAAGTTGTTATGATTCATGTTGTCCCCAAGCTCCCTTAAACTCTCGTCCTGCTTTTTAATTTTTTTTTCCCATTTGCTCTTCTGTATGGGTGTCTTTTTTTCTACCTTGTCTTCTAATTTGCTGGTTCGGTCCTTAGTTTCTTCTAGACTACTGTTCAGTCCTTCGAAGGTGTTCTTTATTTCAGCTATGTAATTCCTCAATTCCAATTGATTCTTATTTATTGTTTCAACCTCTCTTTTCATGTCATTGTAGCTCTCATTAAGTCCGTTGTAATTCTCATTAAGTTGCTTGTAATTCTTGCTGAAATGTTTGAGCAACCCTAGTACCATTACTCTGAATTCTTTATTTGACAAATTGTTTACCTCCCTTTCATTTAGTTCATTTTGTTCATTTGGGGGTTGTTTCTTTTTCTTCCCACTTTTGCTCTCCCTTTGTAATTGTTTCTATGTATTATATCCAGCTGCTATGCTTACCAGACTTTGTGAAACGGTCTTATGTTGTAGTAGGTGTTTTTGGAACCCAATGGTGCAGTCTCTTAGATGTGCTGAACTGGGTGCTCTAGGAAAGCCCATTGCTTGAGTTATTTGGATTCTCCTGTTGTCGTTGGATCTTAAATGTTTTTGTCCTGTTCGTGGATGGAAACTCTGCTGAAGCTGGCTATGTTGCTCATCCCCGACCACGTTATACCAACTGTTGTGGAAGTGCTGACAGCACGACAAAATACAACACCACAAAACACTTAACAAAATAAACAAAACAAAAAATACACAAGACCCTTACAGCCACAAAAAAAGCAACCACCAGAGAAAAGAGAATTAGGAACAAGAAATGAGAGCAATAATGATAGAAGAAGAAAAATATATGAGGAGAAAAATAACAAAACAAACAAACAAAACACAGACAAAAAAAGTGTGGGGGCAAGGAATATGTAGGTGTAGAGCTGAAATAAAATAAGAGCAAAGAATTGGGGGAATACAGAAAGGAAAACAGTTTAAAATAAAAGGAGGGAAAGAAGAAAACAGTTTGAAAAGGAAAACAGAGGATAAAACAGATAGACCCAAAGTAAGAAAAGAAAAAAAAAAGGTGAGAAAGCAGGAGAAAAGCAAAAGAGAGAAAGAAAGAAAAAAAGATTGAGTAGGAGAAGGGAAGAGGAAAATTAGATATATGAACAAAACAATAGAGACTAAAATAACAAATCAATAAAGCAGATAGATAAAGAAGATAAATTTAAGGAGAAAAAATGGGAAAGAGAAAAAAGTTTATAAAAGGAAAAGAAAAAAAAAGAGAAGAAAAAAAATCGAGGGAAAAAAAGTGAAGTGGTTTTTGTTTCAGTAGAGTTTAATGCTCCATGGAAGATCCCTTTGGATCCTACTCTTCTAATGACTGTGGCTGACTGTTCTGTCTGACAGTTCTGGCTTTCCTGTGAGGTACTCAGGTGCTAACCACTGTCAGAAACAGTCCTCCTTTGGCTTTCAGCAACCTGCTTGAAGCTTCAGGTGATCCACCATTTGTGTCCGTCTCCACAGGACTTGGCTGCAAGCAGGAGCAGCCAGTCTGCCCTCTAAAGCATGTTTGTTAGCAGTATGGGGCACAAGGCCCCTTCAGCAAACTTCCCCTGATTCCTGGGGCTCTGCCTCTGCCTGCCTTAGCCTGCTAGCCAGCTGTCAATCTTACTAAAAAATCTGTTTCTGAAAAGGCTTTAGGTGGAGGAGGTGCTGTTTAGCTTTCTGGAAATGTGGTGGGTGTGTTTCCCTGTCCCAGAGCTACTCATCTGCAAGTGGCCCAAAAGATTACTCTGCCATTGGCTGGACAAAGATCCTTATATGCAGTCCATTGGGATTGGCTGGAAACCTGGAACTTCTATGAGCCCTCCCAACTGGGGAAATTATAGTTTGGTTCTCAGGATAGTGGGGCAGATGGTCCCTCCCCCAATCCAGTCGCTGATGTTCCCTGAGACTGTTCAAACCTGTAGGGTTGGCCTCTGCTTTTTTTTTTTTCCTCTGAAGAGGTCAAAATGCTGGGTGTGGCAGGAAGGACTCCTTAAGCAGGGCAGGCTCTATCACCTAGGGAGGGGGTGTTTCTTTTTCTTTTCCTGCCCTGCAGCTAATGGGAGTGGCTAACTCCTCTCAGGAAGACTGGCCATTTCAGTTTGGGGGCATACGACCAAACGCAGGACTCCTGGCTGCTGCTTTTCCACATCTCCTCTCAGTGCTTCCCACCCCAGTTACTTCTTAGACACCTTGAGTCTGCGCCTCTCTCCCTGCACCGAAGCCTCCGGTGAGTAGCTGCAAACGAAAAATCCTGTGTTCTGGGTTTAAAAACAAAAGCAAACCAAAACTATAGCTTTCTCTCAGACCTGCTCTGGTCTACCATCTCAGACTCTTCCACGGCCAGCAACTCTGCTGTCTTTCATGGCTGGATGTTAGGTGGACCCCATGGGTCTGGGCTCTGGTGCTTCGGACTGTGGAGCCCAGCCTGGATTCTGGGCCTCTGTCTTCTGAGGGAACAGACCCTCCCTTAGCCACTCCTTACTCTTGACCTACCGCCCCTGGAAGCTGAGTTAGCTCTTCTCAAGACCTTGCCCTTCCTACTGGTCTCAGGTGTGTTTCTGTCCTTCCTAGATATAAGTCTCCACCTCAGCTGGACCTCAGTTGGTAATTCCGGGTGTATGTTCCCCACTTTAGTTTTATTTCCCGTTTGTCCTTGGGAAGAGGTGCCAGAAAGGTCTTCCTATTTGGTCGCCATTTTCTCCTCTTTTGCATTAGTTTTTCAATAATGTTGGCACAACAAACTGTCCTGGAGAAAAAGATAGTGTCTCCTTTCAGACCTTAGGGTAGATTTGCTTATAGCTTTGGATGATAGAAATGCGATAGGCATGCTAATCGACCATTACAGAGACTTGGTTTCCCAAGCTCTGGGTTCCTTTCCTGTATTGTAACCTACTGCATGAGCCTGTTATCTGGCCCTCCTTATAGTGCCCTATAGGAATCAGGGCTCAAGTAATCAGAACAATGAAATGCTGATACTCAGACAATTGTTACTGCTATGAGTAATAAAGGATTTTGTTTATTTGATGAGGAGTCTTGTATTTTACCAACATGGATGAAAATTTTGAAAGCTAACTTGGCAGACAGCAGATAAATAAAATTTCAGATCCTTTGTGGTTCTTGAAGGTTTGTTGCAAAAAATTTATTTCAGCTCTTATTCCTCTATAAACAGCTTTTTTTGAGATTAATTCAAGCACAAAATAGTTCACCTGTTTAGATTATATAATTAATTGGCTGTTTATAGTGTTGCATCCATCACCAAGTCAATTTTAGAACATTTTTATCACCTAAAAAAGAAACTTGTATTTATTAGCTGTCACCTGCTTATGCCCTCCCTCCATTGCCTTTCCTTCCCCACTTCTTACTTCCCTCTCCCCTAGCCTAAGTAACCACTAATTTGCTTTCTGCCTCTAAAATCGCCTATTCTGGACATTTCTTAAAAATTGAATCATATAATACTAGAGGCCCAGTGCACAAAATTTGTGCACTGGGGGGGGGGGGGGGGGCATCCCTCAACCCGGCCTGCGCCCTCTTGCAGCCCGGGACCCCTCACTCCTTACACCCACCTGCTCACTGCTCCTTACCTCTCGTCTCGCTGCTCCTTAACGCTGCTGCCGTGGAGGCAAAAAAGGCTCCCACCACTGGCGCCATGCTCACCAACCATGAACCAGGCTTCTGGCTAAGTGGCACTCCCCCTGTGGGAACGAAATGACCACCCGCGTTGAGTGTCTTCCCCCTTGTGGTCAGTGCACATCATAGCGACCTGTCATTCCGCCGTTCAGTTGATTTGCGTATTAGGGTTTTATTATATAGAATGTTCTTTGTGGTTTCTTTTACTTAGCATAATATTTTCTAGATTCATTCATATTGTTTTAGTATGTGTCAGTACTTATTTCTTTTCATGGCTGAATAAAATTCCTTCACATGGGTATATAAAATTTTGTTAATCTATTCATCAGTTAATGGACATTTGGATTATTTCTACCTTTTGACTATTATGAATAGTTCTATAAACCTTTATGTGTAAGCTTTGATGAGGACAGAGCTTTACTATCTCTTGAGGAGGTTCATAAAAGTGAAATTGCTGGGTCATATGGCAGCTATATTTAATTGTTGGAGGATCTGTCAGACTGTTTTCCAAAGCGGATGCACCATTTTATATTCCCACAAGCAGCATATGAGGGTTCCAATTGTTGAAAAAGAATAAAAGATTCTTTTATGTAATGGTCTGTAACCTTGTAAGAAATCATTTAAACCCTGTATGCAAGGGTTTATTTCTGGGCTTTCTGGTCTATATGCCAGTTTCACACTGTTTTGATTACTATAGCTTTATAGTAAGTTTTGAAAACGAGAAATGTGAGTGCTATAACTTTACTGTTCTTTTTTACGGTTGTTGTTCTTCCTTTTGAATGGGATACTCTGAATCCCTTGCAATTGCATTTGGACTTTCAGGTTAGTATGCTAATATCTGCTCCAAAAAATTAGCTGGAATTTTAGTAGAGGTTGCATTTAATCTTTAGATCAATTTGGGAAATATTGTAATACTAGAGGCCTGGTGCATGGAAATTCGTGCACTCAGGGGGCATCCCTCAGCCTGGCATGTGCCCTCTCGCAGTCCGGGACCCCTCAGGAGATGTCCAACTGCTGGCTTAGGCCCGTTCCCTGGGGGATCGGGCCTAAGCTGGCAGTCAGACATCCCTCTGGCAGCCCAGGAGCCCTCAGGGGATGTTCACCTGCAGCTTAGGCCTGCTCCCCAGGGGATTGGGCCTAAGCTGGCAGTCTGACATCCCTCTGGCAGCCCGGGAGCCCTCAGGGGATGCCCAGCTGCTGCTTAGGCCCAGAGAGAGCGGGCCTAAGCCACAGTCAGACATCCTTAGCTCTGCGGAGGAGGTGGGAGAGGCTCCCGGCACCGCCGCTGCGCTCACAACTGTCAGCCTGGCTTGTGGCTGAGTGGAGCTCCCCCTGTGGGAGTACACTGACCACCAGGAGACAGCTCCTGCATTGAGCATCTGACCCCTGGTGGTCAGTGTGCGTCATAGCGACCAGTCATTCCACTGTTAGGGTCAATTTGCATAGTAACCTTTCATTATATAGTACTAGAGGCCCAGTGCACAAAATTTTGTGCACTCGGGAGGGTCCTTCAGCCCGGCCTGTGCACTCTCACAGTCTGGGACCTCTCAGGGAATGACAACCTGCTGGCTTAGGCCTGCTTCCCGGGGGATTGGGCCTAAGCTGGCAGTCAGACATCCCTCTGGCAGCCCGGGAGCCCTCGGGGGATGCCCACTTGCCAGCAGGGAGCAGGCCTAGCTGCAGTCGGACATCCTTAGCGCTGCTGAGGAGGCGGGAGACGCTCCCACCACCACCGCTGTACTGGCACCCGTCAGCCTGGCTTGTGGCTGAGCAGAGCTCCCCGTGTGAGAGCACACTGACTACCAGGGGGCAGCTCCTGCATTGAGCGTTTGCCCCCTGGTGGTCAGTGTGTTGTCATAGTGACCAGTGATTCCCAGTTGTTCTGCTGTTAGGGTCAATTTGCATATTACCCTTTTATTATATAGGATAGAGGCCTGGTGCATGGGTGGTGGCCGGCTGGTTTTACCTAAAGGGTGTCTCAGATCAGGGTTGGGGTCCCCACTGGGGTGCTTGGTCAGCCTGGGTGAGGGGCTTAGGGCTGTTTGCAGGCTGTCCACAGCCCCTTCAGGGTAGGGGTCCCTGCTGGGGTTCCTGGCCAGCCTGGGTGAGGGGCTGATGGCTGTTTTCAGGCTGGCCAAGCCCCCCAGCAGGGACCCTCACCCCATGAGGGTGTGGCCATCCTGGGTGAAGGGCTGATGGCTGTTTGCAGGCTGGCCACAGACCCCAGCCACCCAAGCTCCAAGTGGTGGCTGGCTGGAAGCAGGTATCTGGGATTTATTTAGCTTCTATAATTGAAACTTTGTTGCCTTTTGCAGAGGCCACAGCTGGCCAGGGCAGGTGGGAAGCTTAGCTTCCTCCATTGCTGGGTCAACCAAGCCTCCTGCTTGCTCCAGCTCTGTGGCTGTCGCCCACCATCTTGGTTGGGTTAATTTGCATATAGTCGCTCTGATGGGCTGGTGGGGGTGGCTTGGGCGTAGCGAAGGTATGGTCAGTTAGCATCTTTGTCTTTTATTAGTGTAGATTAACACTGTTGCATCGCCTGATCCATGATTATGCAGTGTCTTTCCAATTTAATTAGGATCACTGCTACTGTATGCAGTTGATGCAGTATACTACTGTATGTATTTATTTTTGTATATTGATTTATGTGGCCTGTGATGTTACTGCACTTTTTAATTCTAATAGTTTTATTGGTCTATATCATTATTCTATATCATTCATGTCATCTGCAAATAGATATAATTTTACTTCTCCCATTTCAACCTGATGTCTTTTTGTTTCTTTTCTTGCTTAAGTACTCAGATAGAACTTTAATACAATTTTTGCATAGAAGTGGAGAGAGGTCTTGTTTTTTATTTGGGGCAGGGGAAGGGATTCAGTCTTTCACCATTTAGTATATTAGCTGTGTGTATTTTCTAGATACCCTTTATCAGGTTGAGGAAGTTCCCTCTATTTCTAGTCTGTTGAGTGTTTACTAGTAATTGCTCTTTATGCATCTACTGAGATGATACTGAGCAAAACCAGCTAGGTCAGTGTGTCTTTTTTTTTTTTTTTTTTAGAATTTGTTCATTCATGTAAGTTATCTAAATCATTGGCATATAATCTTGGTATAATGTTTGTTTGTTTGTTTGTTTGTTTACTGTTAGTCTTTGTTATACTTGGTAGCTCTCCCTCTCGCAGTTTCTGTTGCCTGTTTTTTATCCCCAAAGTGTGGGTCATTTGTTCTTGGTTTTTTTGTGTGTTTTTTTCACATCTTATAATTTTTTTAAACTGAACATTTTAGATTATATGTAACAGCTCTGGATACTGGATTTATTTTTGTTACTTGCTTGGTGGTTTGATTTGTGTCTTGGCTAGACTATTATAGTGGTCTATTCCCCCTTTGTGAGGCTTTGATGTAACTCCTAGAGGTCCCAGCTTTGGGTGAGTGGGATGACTGGTTTGACTAGGGTCTCCTTTGCCTCTTTCCCTATCTTTCTAAGCCGCTGACTTTATTTGGTAGTACCCCTAGCTCTTTAGACTCTACTAATTACTCTGTTGTTTTTGATAATGCCTGGTGCATAAATTGTTCAGAAGCCTGGTCTAATTAAATTTAGTCAGGGGTAGTTTTTTAGTCCAGTCTTTGAGATTTGTTATTATCTCAATAAAGCTCTTCTTGGCTGTCCTTTTCCCTGGCTCTCCCTGGTGAACTAGGTGAGCTATAGTTTAATTTGTTGCTCTTAGTTATCATTTTCAAGAATATCCATAGGTTTAAACTTTCTGAAACTCTGTCTCAAACACAGTCATATTTCTTTTCTTATAGATAACTCTCCCCCAGGCAAAATCTCTGAACCACTAGTCTGATGCCAAGTAAGTGGTAGCCTCTGGTCTCAGCTTGCCTCTCCCAGCATTGAATATCTCCCCAATGAGTGAATTGGGGCAAGAGCAGTCAAAACCCCAGTATTTTTGTCCTGTCGCCCCCTGGGGTAGAGCCTCCATATGAGTAAGGCCAGTTTGAGGAAAGGAGCCCCTGACCTTGACTCTCTGTCATCCTCATCAGGGATTTATTTGCCTCTTCTACTTTGAGTGGGAGAGGGAATGCTGGTAGCCCGACTCCTGGTGAGATATGGTAGCTGTTGTCACTCTGAACTGTGTGGGGAAAGAAGGAAGTGGGTCATGGCTCAAAAGTCACAAACTTTCTTTGTTCTTATCAGGTGTTAGCAGGTTTTCTTGAATAAATCTTTCTTCATTCATTCCATGGCCATAGAGTTTAGTTTTAGGATTTTTTTTTCACCAGCTTTGCTTATTAGGAAGTATGTCTGCAGAGCTCCTTATAATGCCATCCCAGATATGAAACTCTACCTTGTGTGTTTAAATTTGACTACGTTGGTATGGTTTGTGCTGAACATCATCTGCTTCCTTCCAAGAATGTGAAATTTTGATGCATGTTAGGCAGAGGACACCTATGTTACCAACCCCCAGTAAAAATCCTGGATATTGAATCTCTAATGAGCTTCTCTGATAGATAAAACTTCGCATGTTTTGTGACAACTCATAGCCATTGGTGTAAGACCCAACTCAAAACACATTCAGTGTATCTCCACTGGGAGAGAAACCATGTAAGCCTGCTGTTGGTTTTCCCCAGACTTGATCCCATGTAAGCTATCCCCTTGCTTATTTTGCTTAATATCCTTCCACTGTAATAAATCATAGCTGTGAGTGCGACTGTATGCTGAGTCCCGTGAAACCTCCTAGTGAATCATCAAACTTGGGGGTGGTTTGGTTGCTCCCAACATACCAACTGTTGCTTTCCCCTGGCCTGGTATAGTTCAGGACACTGCTGAGGACTTGAAGGGGTTAATATGTTGGGGGAGGGGGGTGCTTCTCTTTGTGATCTCTTCCTCAGATTTTAACCATTCTGTTCACTCCTGACTCAGCACTCTGACACTAAAGCCTGTAAGACTCCACTTTCTGACTGTCAGCAGCAAATTAGGGAGCACAGAAGTCATTGAGTCCCCTTGTTTTAAGAGTCCAATCTCCTTAGTGTTGAGCTCTTGGTTTTTTTCTAGTGCTGTCAAATAGTTATGTTTATATTATTCCTCTATATCTTGCAGTAGAACTATCTACCTGTTTTCTTACTAGTTAACAACTGTTCTTAGTTAAGGTAAGTTTCAGATGGCTGGTGAAAAAAGGATCTTCCTCATCTAAAGAGCTGTTGCTTTCCCAAGGCCCACCAGAATTCTTTGATATAAAGGTTTTATTTATTTATTTATTATAGTGATGCTCTTTTATTCCAAACCAGGGGCCTGATGCACAAAATTCGTGCACGGAGGGGGGGGTCCCTCAGCCCAGCCTGCTCCCTCTCACATACTGGGAGCCCTCAGGGGATGTCCTACTGACGGCTTAGGCCCGCTCCCTGCTCCCCTTGGAGCCAGCTCCGCCCCTGGCCCCTCCATCACCGACTCCGCCTCTGCCCCCTCTGATCGCCAGCTCCACCCCTGCCCCCTCTGATCACTGGCTCCACCCCTTGCCCCCCCCAACCCCCCACCTCCTCCGCCACCTGTCTGGCCAACAGGTCTGGACACTTCAGTGGCGGGGCTGAGGGGACTGGGCGCCACCATCTTTGTGACGGAGTAACAGTTATTTTGCATATTACTCTTTTATTAAGATTATCCAACCGTTGGTGTAAGACCCAAACCCAAGAAAAGCTTTCATCATTGCTTGTGTTTTCAAAGTTATTCTGACAGCTTATTTACACTTTTCTCTGAGGCATCCAAGCAAGTATTAACAACCAGTATGGATGCTGACACAGTTATTGATGATGATACAATGTGACAAACTTTTCCTGCTGAGTATATTTTGCAACTTTGGTCTTTTTCTTGTAAGCCAATATATTTACATGCTTTGCCCTGATAGTGTTTCTCAGACTATTTGGTATTTCAACTGCAACAATGACAGTTACTCTTTCATCCTTCTCTTACTGAGCTCTTTAACCAGTTTGGGTTTCGCCTTGGATTTTTTTGTTCATGTGTTAGCAAACCTTTTGCCTATCCTTTTATTTCTGTCTTCTGCAACCCTATAGCACATTTCAGCACATTCCTGGGCCTAGCGATACTGGACTGTGCTCTGAGGTAGGTAAAATGGGTTTGGTGTTTGGAATGACCCTTTTTGATTAGTTTTACTGCTCTGTAAATCATCAGAGGACTTTATAATACTAAGAAAAGCTTGGTTTTACTTGTTTCACATTTTGTTTTTCTAGATTGAGTTTTAGAAGGAAATTCTAACAAGAGAACTTTGGTCAATTTCCTATGCCACTGGTACTCAAAAAAGCTGTTATGATTTGTATTTGCCAGAATTTTATTCTACATATGATTGTGGGTAACATTGCAAAACAGTACCTAGGTAATGTAGATGAGATTTTTATGCCTTTCTTCATTTTGTCTTGGTCTTTAAAAATCTAGTAGTAATTATCTGCAATTCTGTACTTCTGTGAAGACCTGGTTTTGTATAAAGTTCTTTGCATTGAAATTCTGTAACTAGAAGTGGAACCCTGCATTATATACTTTGAGAAAGACAGTTTGTTGATACTGTTTTTCAGAAAGTTACATTGTCAGGAAGAGGGAGAACTTAAGGGGAAGGGACTGGAAACCTGAAAAAAGATTTATTTATGTATGTCTCTTGTGGTTTTCCTCCCTCACAACTATAATTGTTGGAAATAATTTTAGGCTTAATATGCCAGTAAAACATTTTGTGGAATTCAGGTGATACCTTTTTGTGGGAGATTAATTTATTTTAGCAACTCAGAGTAGGAATCAACAGGACTTTCTGTTTAAGCTTTCAAAGAAGGAGGACATATGTCCTTGTATTGAAGCGGGGTTGCAGGGTGGGGGGGGATGTTCATGTCCCCAGTTTAGTCTGAAGTTGGTATTAGAGGCCTGTCGTGATTGTTAATCGTTGAAAAAAAAACACACAAAAGTAGTAATATTTTTTGACACATGAAAATTGCAAGATCCTAATTTTAGTGTCCATAAATAGTTTTTTGGGTGTGTGTATGTATGTGTGTATGTTCGTTTGTTTGTTTAATACCACCTCATTCACGTGTTGTTTGTGGCTGCTTTGGTGCTACAGTGGCAGAGTTGAGTAGCTGGCAGACCACATGGCCCATGTGGTCCTTTACATAATGTTTACCAACCCCTGATCTAGTATTTCCCCTGTTACTGCCTTCTTTCAGTGTCTAAACAAAGCTGGCCACTGAGTATACAGAAAACACAGCACATATACCCACTGCAGCTGCTAAACTGATTCCTGTTGTACCTCCTGTAGGTTTCCTGAGAGAGAGGCAGAACTGGTGCGGGGGAGGGGACTGGCAAAAGAAGGTTCCAGGGGTACATTCCAAAGACACTTACCCTGCTTCATCAGCCCCCTGCTTTAGCTTTAAGGAAATGGAAGGAAGGGAAATGGGGTCCTCTGGTTTACTGTACTTATGTTTCTGGAATGGTAATTGATTTAGAAAAAAAATTACTATTAAACATACTTTTGTCTTAGGACAGTCTCTTTACCCCTTGTATTTAAAACTTACTAAATTTTTTCTACCACGAAACTGATTTACATGGAATTTTCCAGAAGTACGTTTTTTACTTAAGTTGAAATACTTTTGCCTTTATACATAGTTCTTCACAAGCAAAGGAGCGGGCAGAGTGGGGGGGGGGGGGGCATTTTCAAAGCTCTCCATGCTACATTATGAATTGTGTGGACTTACATATGCAGATCTGGGATTACTTATCAGCTCTGTGGAGATCTTTTAGGCATGCAATCTGCCATCTGCTAAAAAAGGCCTTTCTTTACCCTTAATCCTTTTTGAACGGGAGCAACCATGTGATTTAATTTTAGGCTTTTCTATAGTTAAGGGCTCTAATTCTCTAAATCCAGGAAAATATATTTGAGTGGGGGGGGATTGAGAGTAGGGGAAATGATGGGGTGGGTTATTTTCCCATTCTCCAAAAGTGTCTGTGGTTGTATTCAATTAGCCTCTGTTGTTTTGGAACTAAATACACTATTATGTCATCTGACCTATACTTTGCCAGGAAGTTATTGATGTTCATGATAACTGATAGGCTTAGAGCTTTGTGTCCTTAATTAAATAGCTGTATGACTGTAGCCCTCTACTTACAAGGTATGGAGGTACATGCTGCCATTGGGGAAGTAGGCCCATGGTTTTTATGTTAACTGGAGAGGTAACGAGATTCTAAATATTTCTCCAATAACATGGAGGACATTATGTCAAGTATATTTTGTTCATGTGAGTCATAGAAGATTTCCCATTTACATTTAGGATGTTAAGGTAGTAGAATTTGTCACAGTAATAATGTTTTATGGAAAGGTATAAATTTGATACGGTATATATTGATCATCAGTTCAAAGATTAACAGCATCTTCCTTTAAAGATGATAGCGTAAAATTAGTTAAAACCAAGATTTGAAGGTAAATAACCTAACCATTCTAGATTGTTTTATTACCAGTAAAGCATTATGTTTTCTGTTAACCTTTTTAATTTTCACTGAGTGTTTCTAAAGGATACTTGGAGTGCAATAATGTTTCCTCTGTGAGCCAGTTCCACACCTTAGAGGCTCTTAGCCCTTCATAGGTTTGTGCATTTACCACAGCCAATTTATTGCTTGAGTGCCTGCTGTTGGTAACTTAAGGATGACCAGGCAAAAGACTATGGACGAATATTATTCTATTTTGTTTGACTTAATTTCAAGGAAATTGCAAAAATTACATATGTTCTGTTACTTTTCTGTTTTCAGATGATTTGATTTAGGGAAGAGAAGATCATTTTCATTGTTTGGTTTTTATTATTTTTGATATTATTAAGCTTGTATTTTTTAGATATTATGTTTATACATTTTTTCTTTTCTTTTATAAACAGGTAGAAAGCATTGTTGACAAAAGGAAAAACAAAAAAGGGAAGACAGAATATTTGGTTCGGTGGAAAGGCTACGACAGTGAGGATGACACATGGGAACCAGAACAGCATCTTGTGAACTGTGAGGAATATATTCATGATTTTAACAGACGCCACACTGAAAAGCAGAAAGAAAGCACATTAACCAGAACAAATAGAACCTCTCCAAACAATGCCAGGAAACAGATTTCCAGATCCACCAACAGCAACTTTTCTAAGACCACTCCTAAATCACTAGTGATCGGCAAAGACACTGAGTCCAAAAATAGTCAGTTATTTGCTGCCAGCCAGAAGTTCAGGAAAAACACAACTCCATCTCTCTCGAACCGAAAGAATATGGACTTAGCAAAATCAGGTATAAAGATACTTGTGCCTAAGAGTCCCATTAAGAGCAGGACCACAGTGGATGGCTTTCAGAGTGAGAGCCCCGAGAAACTGGACCCCGTTGAGCAGGGTCAGGAGGACACGGTGGCACCAGAAGTGGCAGCTGAAAAGCCAGTCGGAGCTTTATTGGGCCCTGGTGCAGAGCGAGCTAGAATGGGGAGCAGGCCCCGAATACACCCACTAGTGCCTCAGGTGTCTGGCTCCGTGACTGCAGCCATGGCCACGGGATTGGCTGTTAATGGAAAAGGTGAGTATCTAGGTGAGCAGCTCAGCGGTTGTTGTCCCTGTCAATGGCCATGGACTGTTAACTCAGCATGTGTGGTGATTTTTCAAAGGGGTGTGGGTGCTCCTTCCTTCTGTGTCTGTCCTACTCTAGATGGCAAGGAATCTGCAGAGTCTGTAACAGATGTCTGATTAACCGTTGAGAGAGTTTGCCAGCTTCTCTTTTCTTGAAGCCTTTGGCACTTCTCTCATAATCAGAACTGGCGAGTCTATTTAATTTGGCACCCACAAACTACCATCACATTGACTTGCATTAAACAGCGTCTCACTCTAAATAGGTTAATGTTGGTATTTGTTTTACAAGAAGTTTTATTCTGAAGCCACCTACCTTTATACATCTTAGACACTGAGTCTCATGTTAAGAATCTAAGTATAGCCCTGACTGGTTTGGCTCAGTGGATAGAGTGTTGGCCTGTGGACTCAAGGGTCCCAGGTTCGATTCCGGTCACGGGCACCAAAAAAAAAAAAGAATCTAAGTATAACCAGTGTTGATTAGAAGTCATGATCCTTATTATGCTAACCCATTTAATAATCAGAAATGCCTTTCAGTGAGGGTTTACCTAGTACCCCTACTCTTGAATTCTGCACCCTAATTGGTTATACCATGATCTCCCCATCTCCTAAGACAGCAGACCGTTTCCTTCCCTCCACTTTCCCATGCCTAGATAGCTACCAATTTGTTTAGATTCTATTAAGTGTTTCTCTGATAGTAAGCCCCACTCGTCCTCCCTCACTTTAGGTCCTGGTGATTTCTTACCTTCCATAGATTTCTAATTGCTCGCCTGTATCCTGCCTTTTGAGAGTTCCCAATTATTCTTTTTTTTTTAAAATATATTTTATTGATTTTTTACAGAGGAAGGGAGAGGGATAGAAAGTTAGAAGCATCGATGAGAGAGAAACATCGATCAGCTGCCTCCTGCACACCCCCTACTGGGGATGTGCCTGCAACCAAGGTACATGCCCTTGACCGGAATCGAACCTGGGACCCTTGAGTCCGAAGGCCGACACTCTATCCACTGAGCCAAACCAGTTAGGGCCCCAATTATTCTTGAATAGGAAAAGGGACTCCAGTTGCCTATCTGATGTTAACACCATTGCCTTAGTTAGCAGATGTGCTCCTAAGTTTCTCTGCTGGGCCCTCACCTACCGTTCTCACTCTCTCTCTCTCCAAGTCAGTACTCCTGCCATTCCCTTTCCTTACCTGTGTGTCTCCCTCAAGTAACACTAAGTAGATAATGTACAACAAAATGAAATGATCCCAGTTTGCTTAGGGGAGCTGTTTTTCTCTAAAGAAAATTCATCTAATATACTACTCTAACCATCTTACTGTGGTGCATCCAACAAGTTTTGGCTTAGGCCCTTGTGTAACAGTGAAGAGGTATGTTGAAATATGGGGTTTCCCTTTGGACAGTAAGTTGCCATCTTGCTAGTGATTTTCAGATACACACTTTCCCCAAATGCAGCACCTCTTCCCTATTCCAAAACTTTTGCCTTCACCTGTGTAAAGGAACTTGCGTGAGCTCATTTAGAGTTGACCTTGTATTTTTGACCTGTTTGTGAGTATAGTTTTCTCTTACTTTGTTGCAAATGAAGGACCATAGGAGTTCAGAGGTAGAAGATACTTTATAAAGCAGCTAATAGTATGCTTTATTCTACAGATAGGGAAGTCGAGTCCAGAGAGAGTGTGATGTTCAGACAGAACTAAGAGCAGATATGGAATCAGAGCATTTCTCAATTTCTACTCCCTAGTTTTTCTCAACATTGCAAGCAAGCCTCCACAGGACAAAGGAACATCTACCTCTTGATTGATTATTTAGGGTCAGGCCCTGTGCTGGGCTCTGACTTCAAATAAGGACTGGGCCCCTGCTGTGACCCTCTGGGACAGGGGTTGACAAACTATAGCCTGCGGCCAAACCCATTGCACCATTTGTTTTGGTAGGGCCTACAAGCTAATAATGGTTTTTATAATATTTGAAAAAAATAAATGGAATTATATTTCATGACACGTGAAAATATAAGAAATTCAAATTTGTGTTCATAAATAAAGTTCTATTGGAACACAGCCATAGTCATTTGTTCACTTATGGTCTGTGGCTGCTTTCCAGTCACAGAGATAGAGTTGAATCACTGTGACAGAGACCTTATAGCTGCAGAACTGAAAAATTTACCTGACTCTTTACGGAAAAGGTTTCCTAACCTCTGCTCTAGGAAGCCACAGTCCTGGGCAGTATTTTGTGGGGATGTGGTGGGCAAGGGGACAAAAAAGGCTTTAGAAGACATGTGGTTCCGCCTTGATTGTGTACAAAAGTTCTATGTACCTACCTTTGGGGGGGGGGGGGATGTCATGATTTTCCAAACTTTTGACCCCTAAGTTTTTGACATTATTCTTTCACCACATTTACGCAGGGTTAACTGCCCTCTGCAAAAGCCTTCAGTTTTGTGTATAATAAGTATGCTGGCCTCTATTTAAATAAGGAGCTGCTGACTTCTATGTTTATTACTCTTCCCATATAAAAAAATTAAATGTCCTTAAGGATGGCTATGGTTAGAACAACGAGGGATGTGAAAGCATAAAATCTTACATTATTTTTATCTTGTTCTATGGAGTTAGGTATTTGGGGTTGGAATAACACTGTTTCCAAGGCCCTTCTCTCCTGGCCCTGAGTCCTATATACTCTACTTACAAGAGAGGAAGCATGGAAGCCACTCAGGAATGTTGTTAGGGCAGTGGTAAATGATATCCCCGATGGCCATGATCGAAATCAGGTTTGCAGACTAAAAAAGAAAAGAACCAGCATCTACACCCTCAGGAGCCTGCAGTTGGAGTGTCCTTCCTGAAAGAAATGCGAAGCCAAAAACAAGTGGTGTCTTGCTTAGACAACTTGGCACCTACCAAAGGCCTTTGCTTCCCCGCACCCCTCCCCTTTTTAGGAAGTTGATTTTGTTGTTCCCTCAATTGGAGTGTAAGCTCCATGAAGGAATTTTGTTTTGCCAGGACTAACTCTTACTGTCTAGAGTAGTGCCTGCGCATAGTAGGTGCTCTGCAAATGTTTGTAGAAGTAATGATTCCATTGCTCACTAAAGACAAGGTGCTCTCTAAAGACAAGGATGGTAATGAGTCTTTGTAGCCTTATCACTGGGTCACACTAACATAGGAAGGGAAAACGCTATTGAAATGACAAAGTATGTGGGCCAGAAGCACGGGAACATTCCAGAAAACCCCTTACTAGCTCTCAGGGTGCATCTTTCCTGGATGACAGGCAGTACTGAAGCTATGTTAGCTTCATTTTAAAATTTTTAAAGCAGTTGTTTGGTTTTACTTTCCATATTAATTGTAGAGCTATATAAGAAAACTAATGAGTATTTCAAAAACGAATTAAAACAAATCCTCATGGCATCATTGGGAAATGAACCATCTATATAAAATATTAATCGACTGTGAGGGATATTTTTGCCACCAAATACAGCAGATATTAAAATATCTGTTAGCCAAAAAAGTAAATGTTTCTGGAGAATTTTAACACATATGATTATTTTTACAGAATAACTGTGTGTTTGTATACTTAATTTTTAACTTTTAAATATTAAACAAAGATTTAAGGTTGAATATATTGCTTCACTCAGAAATATGAGAAATGTTAAAACTTAAGTGATACACCTATCTTCTGTTATTCTTTGAATTGCTTAATAATTTAATCCTAAAAAAGAAATAATTCTTTTACATTTTTTATTAAAAATCTTCAAACAAATCCTCTTTAATATATTTGAGATAAACAATTGAGATACTTCATTAATGACAACTATATTAATGTAGTCCCTTAGTTTTCCTTATTCTTAAGTAATAATAGAAATAAGAGAGCTCTCTCCATAAACAACTTTTGTTTTTATATACAATCTATATATATAAAAACCTAAAGCTACTGAACGACCGGTTGATCGGTCGCTATGATGCGCACTGGCCACCAGGGGGTAGACACTCAACGCAGGAGCTGCCCCCTGGTGGTCAGTGTGCTCCCACAGTGGGAGCGCCGCTCAGCTGACCGGCGGGTGCCAGACGCAGGGCTCACGGCTGGCTGCTGCAGCCCAGAAACTGCAGCGGAGCGGCAGCGAGCCTACTGAGCAGTGGCAGCAACAGGCACAGCAGGGCCAGGATGAACAGGAGCGGCAGGCACCGGTTTCGGCCCGATCCCTGCAGGCTATGCTAAGGGACCCCACCGGTGCACAAATCCGTGCACCAGGCCTCTAATATAGTAATAATTTCCAATTTTGTCATGTTTCAGCTTTGGGGTAGTCCTCTCAAACTGTATATAATCATCTCATACCACACTTGTGCCCCAGATGTTGCTCACCATGAGACTGAACTCATATTTGTCTTTTCACTTCCTGTTTTTGAGTCTAAGTTGGGTGCTCTTCCAAGTCAGTCACATTTTATTTTTTTATTTTTATATATATTTTATTGATTTTTTTCACAGAGAGGAAGGGAGAGGGATAGAGAGTTAGAAACATTGATGAGAGAGAAACATCGATCAGCTGCCTCCTGCACACCTCCTACTGGGGATGTGCCCGCAACCAAGGTACATGCCCTTGGCCGGAATCGAACCCGGGGCCCTTCAGTCCGCAGGCTGACGCTCTATCCATTGAGCCAAACTGGTTAGGGCTCAGTCACATTTTAAATTACAAATGAAGAAAGGCTATTTAAAAACTCAAATTATCAGAAACCTCTTGAAAGAAGGCACTAAGGAGTCAAATTCTCCAAGGTGGCTTGGACACTTGTACTGAAGGGAAGAGAGTTTATTCCCTCTGAGAGAGTAAATGCTGGTGGAAAAGATGCAGAGAAATATCCAGAATGGTGGACAAACACAATACTTTACATGGTAAAATGGGAAAGCACCGTGGCAAACATTTTAATCTTCTCCTGTAGAATCTTCTATATTGTCTAGTCCAGGGGTCCTCAAACTTTTTAAACAGGGGTCCAGTTCACTGTCCCTCAGACCGTTGGAGGGCCGGACTATAGTTTAAAAAAAACTATGAACAAATTCCTATGCACACTGCACATATCTTATTTTGAAGTAAAAAAACAAAACGGGAACAAATACAATATTTGTATTTGCATGTGGCCCGCGGGCCGTAGTTTGAGGACCCCTGGTCTAGTCCAATTGTTCATATGTAATTGGTACTTAATTAACACTTGTGTGGGAATGAAGGAGTTGCTGGAGGAATTTCTGTTATTCTACTTTCATTATTGCTATTTTCTAAAAACTGTGAACAGAAGATTTTGGGGGTAATTGGAAGAACTTGCAAAGAAAACAAGAGCTAGGGCAAGTTTTGAGCTTGCATGCAAATATGGAATGACATATGATTCTTCCAGCTGGAAAAACTGAAGAAAACATCTGTCGATTAATGGTGCAGAAAACCCTTTTAATATATCAGTGAATACTTTTGCTGTATGGCAATATCCAGCAGGCAACTTTATAGATAATCACTAGGCCCCTCACCCAGATTTGTTCACTGTAGAGCTCAGTATCACCAGAATGAGTTTCAGAGCAGTAGAGCCTTGCCACTGTCTTGGGCACTTGGTCATTTGGAGACAGAAATTAGCTCAGTGTGTGATTCTGTGCATTTGCTGTTGTTACCCCCAAACTACAGTCTCTGAAGTCTTTTTCTGTAATTTTTCCTAGTTGGGCTGGCTTCTTCCCCCTTCTCATCTGCCCCCCAACATAGTAGTGCACCTGTAGCCTTTATAGCTGTGTCCTCATCAAATTCTGTGACATTCTCAACCTCCTGCAAGAGGACTTCCCGTTCACCTTCCTACCTTCACTGAAATCAGAAACCTGTACCACAGGCCTCCTCTTTCCCTCACAGCCTCTGGAGTAGAATACTCATCTCCAGATGATGGCAGGGAAAGTGAAAGCCAGCCTCTTCCAGGCTCATATGAAGTCCCTTGTTGAGGCTTGTTTTCTGACTTTTCTCCCTGCTTGTTACTGTCTGATTGACCAGCCTCGTGGTCCTATTTCAGCATTCCTCAAAGACTTGGGCTTCTGAGTCACCCCATGACAACCTCATCTCTAATACTATTGTGTTTATTGTGTCCCTGCATTGTGCTAGACTCATTACATCAATCTGTCGTTAGTCACTATACCTGCTACTCTTAAGGAATGCCCATTTTACTGATAACGCTAGGCTGAAAGAAGTGAAGGGACTAGAATTCAATAGCCCCCTTTTCTCAGGGTTCTCCTTTTTAAAAAACTTGTTTTCACCATATTCTCACTTTTCTTATAGGCAAGACTTATGGAGAATATGGTTCACAGTTGCTTTCTCTTTTCTTTTCCTACTCACTCTTCAGTCTGGCTCCTGTCCTAAATCATTCTCCAGTATTCAATACCTTGGTCCCTGATCACCTCCTAATCACTAAATCTGGTACTTCAGTCTTTATCAGAACAGGTCACTCCCAGCCACATGTATTATAATTCACCACGTCTTTGTTTTTGTTTTGTTTTCATTTTTCATTGTAACAAGCACATACATTAAGTTTACCATCTTAAACATTTTGAGTATAGTACAGAATGTTCAAGTACATTTACTTTGTGTATAACAGATTTCTAGAACTTTTTCATTTTACAAAGCTGAAACTCAGTGTCTATTAAACACTGATGCCCTTCCCACTTCCCAGCCCTTGGCAACCACTGTTCTTTGTTTCTGTGATTTCAGAACTTTAGATGCCTTATATGAGTAGATTTAAATAGTATTCTCCTTTTGTGAATGGCTTATTTCTCTTAGCATAATGTTTTGAGGTTCATCCATGTTGTGTAGCCTATGACAGGATTTCCTTTTTAAGGCTGCATATGTATTTCATGGTATGAATATACTACATTTCTTTTCTTTTTAATTTAAATTTTTTATTGTTGACACTATTGCAGATGTCCCCCATTACCCTCCCTTTGCCCACCTCTACCCAATCCCCCTCCCATGACCTTCACAACACTATTGTCTGTGTCCATGGGATATGCATGTATATATGTTCTTTAGTTATTAATCCCTTCACCTTCCTCTCTCCAGCCCCCTCACCACCCTCCCCTCTGTCATTTGTCAATCTGTTCCATGTATCCGTGCCTCTGGTTCTATTTTGTTTGTCAGTTTATTTTGTTCATTAGATTCCACTTATTAGTGAGGTCATACAGTATTTTTCTTTCTCTGGCTTATTTCACTTAGCATAATCATCTCCAGGTCCATGCATACTGCTGCAAAGGGTTCCTTCTTTCTTATAGCAGCATAATATTCTATTGTGTAAATGTACCACTGCTCTTTTATCCATCATCTGCTGGTGGGCACCTGGGCTGTTTCAAGATCTTGGCTATCTTACCTAATAATAGACAAACATGTAAATTGACCGTACCTTTGCTATGCTAACCAGCCAATCAGGAGAGTATGCAAATTAACCCAACAAAGATGGTGGTTAATTTGCATACGTAGGCTCCAAGGGGCGGAGTGAAGCCTGATGGCTCCGGGGCTGGCCGGAGCCCAACCAGAGCGAAGGCCTGGGTCCCGGGTGCCAGAGGCAAACCGGTGCCAGCAGCCAAGGGAAGGGAAGGCTTATTGCACAAATCTCTTCATGCAACAGGCCTCTAGTTATAAATAAAGCTGCTATAAGGGTGCATATATTCTTTCTGATTGGTGTTTCAGGGTTTTTAGGATATAATCCCAGAAGTGGGATTGATGAATCAAAAGGCAGATTTTTGTTTGTTTGTTTTTGGTTAATCCTCACTGGAGGATATTTTTTCCCATTACTTTTAGAGAGAGTGGGGGGGGGGGGGATGAGATCTAAGATAGACACATTGACTGGTTGCCTCCCTCACACACCCCAACCAGGGGTGGGACGTGAACCCGCAACCATGGTACGTGCCCTTAGCCGGGAATCGAACCTGCAACCCTTCAGTGTGCAGGGCAGTGCTCTAACCATTGATCAGCACCGGTCAGGGCACATTTTTTACTTTTTGAGGAAACTCCATACTATTTTCTACAGTGGCTGCACCAGTCTGCATTTCCACCAACATTGCACTAGGATTCCCTTTCCTCCACATCTTCGACGTTTTATTGATAGTAGACATTCTGACAGGTGTGAGAATTGTGGTTTTAATTTGCATCTTTCTGATGATTAGTGACCTTGAGTGTTTTCTCACATATCTATTGGCCATCTCTATGTTCTCTTTGGAGAAGTGTCTATTCAGATCCTTTGCCCATTTTTTATTTTAAATATATTTTATTGATTTTTTTTTTTACAGAAAGGAAGGGAGAGGGATAGAGAGTTAGAAACATCGATGAGAGAGAAACATCGATCAGCTGCCTCCTGCACACCCCCTCACTGGGGATGTGCCCGCAACCAAGGTACATGCCCTTGACTGGAATCGAACCTGGGACCTTTCAGTCCGGAGGCCGACGCTCTATCTACTGAGCCAAACCAGTCAGGGCTCAGCTTCAATTTTAAATGATAGCCTTGCTGGATAAAGTAGTCTTGGTTTCAGGATTTTGCTTTTCATTACTTTGAATACCTCATGCCAATCTCTTCTGGCCTGAAGTGTTTCTGTTGAAAAATCAGCTGACAGCCTTTTGGGAACTCCCTTTTAAATAAATAACTGTTACTCTCTTCTTGCCATTAAGAATCTCTCTTTGTCTTTAACCTTTGCCATTTTAATTATGATGTGTCTTGTTGTGGGTCTCTTTGCATTCATCTTGATTGGGGACTCCCTGTGTTTCCTGAACTTGTGTAACCTTTTCCTTCACTAGGTTAGAGAATTTTATTTGTTTGTTCAAATAGGTTTTCTATCCCTTGCTCACTTTCTTCTTCCTTAGGCACCCCTATGATGCAGGTATTGTTACATTTCATGGTGTCCCATTTCATGGAGTGCGGGTGAATTTCCCGCCAAAATATAAGATGGCTCTGTCTTTTGGTTTTGTTCCATCCACCAAAAGGGTGGATTACAAACAAATATTTGGTAATACGCAGTTACAATCAGCCCGAGTTTACACGTTTCCCGCACTCCACCGCAAATCTATATGAACCGAGTTAAAGACGGCTCCCGCGGAGTACGCGCAATTCACGCGAGCCGACTTAACTCGTTTCCCGCACTCCAAGTGTTAAATTATTCCTGTTTTAAATTCTTTTGTTGTTGCTGTTGTTATTGCTCCAATTAGGTGTTTTTTTACTACCTTATCTTTCAAATTGTTGATTCGAGCCTCTGCTTTATCCAGACTACTTTTAATTCCTTCCAATGTATTCTTTTTTTTTTTTATCCTCACCTGAAGACATTTTCCCCCCTCATTGATGAGAGAGAGAGAGAGAGAGAGAGAGAGAGAGAGAGAGAAACATCAGTGTGAGAGAGAAACTTCAAACAGTTTCCTCCCAGATGTGCCCCGACTGGGAATTGAACCCACCACCCTTTAGTGCATGGCCAATGCTTGAACCACTGAGCCACATTGGCCAGTACCTTCCAGTGTATTCTTTTTTTTTTTTTTTTTAATATATTTTATTGATTTTTTACAGAGATGAAGGGAGAGGGATAGAGAGTTAGAAACATCGATGAGAGAGAGAAACATCGATCAGCTGCCTCCAGCACACTCCCTATTGGGTATGTACCCGCAACCAAGGTACATGCCCTTGGCCGGAATCGAACCTGGGACCCTTCAGTCCGCAGGCCGACGCTCTATCTACTGAGCCAAACCGGTTAGGGCTCCAGTGTATTCTTGATGTCAGATACGGTATTCTTCATTTCTGGTTGGTTCTTGTTCATGATTTATATGTCTTTTTTCATTCTGATGTAAATTAAGATGTTACTACTAAGTTCCTTATAGTTTCTATTAAGCTCCTTGAGTATCTTTATAACTATTACTTTGAACTCTATATCTGGTAAATTGCCTGCCTTCATTTAATTTAGTTCTTTTTTCTGGAGATTACTCTTTTTCTTTCATTTGTACATTGTTTCTTTGTCTCCACATTTACCTGTCTCTTTGTTCATTTTTGTGTATTAGATAGAAATGTTGTGACTCAGAGTCTTTGTGGGGTGAACTTATGTAGTAAGTATCCTGTGGAATCCAATGATGCAGATTCCTCTTATCTCCTGAGCTGGATGCTCTAAGAATGTCCCTTTTGTGGATTATTTGGGCTCTCCTCTTATAATTTGTTCTTAATTGTTGTCCCTTTTGTGTGAGGAATCAACCCTCAGGCTGGCTGACTGTGAGGCTTAACCCCAGCCACATTGTCCACGCTGTTGTACAGGTGCTGGCAAAACAAAACAATACAAGAAGCAAAACAACAGCTTACAACAGAACCCAACAACAGCAAAAGCAACCACGAAAGAAAGGAGAATTAGAAAATGAAAAAGAGAATAAGAATAATAATAGGAAAAAGAAAATGGGGTAAAAAAAAAAGCATAGGAAAAGAAAGAAGGGAGAGAAAATATAAGAATAAAAAATAGGAAAAGGAAAACAGTAAAGAAAGAGGAAGACAGTATGAAAAGGGGGAAAAAGGATAAACTAAGAAAAGGTAAAAAGGAGAAAGAAAAAGCAATAAGAAAAGGGAAGAGAAAAATAAGAGATATGAGAGAAAAAATAATAGAGTAATGAAAAAGAAAAAATAAATAGAATAATGAAAAAACATCCACAAAGTGGAATTCATCTCAGCAGAATTTAGTGCCTTCTGGGATCTCCCTTTGGATCCTATTCTTATGTTGACTGAGGCTGATTCTTGTATGCAGCCTTCAGGCCTCCCGGGTGGTACTAGCCAATGTCAGAAGCTGTCCACGTTTGGCTCTCGGTGACATGTTCAGAGCTTCAAGCGATCCACAGTTTGTGGCTGTCTCCTGTGGGCTTGGCTATGCAAAGAAGGGACCAAGGCTGCTTTTTAGCAGCATGGGGCCCCAGGGCATGTCAGCAAACTTCCTAGTATACCTCAGGATTGGCCTCTGCCTGCCAGCCAGCTATCAAAAGGCTGTTTCTGAAAGGGCTTTTGGCAGAATCAGGAGGATCAGACTTCTGAATCTCCTATGAGGGTGAGGGTGAGGTGCTGTTCAGGGAAGATGATGGGTGTGTTCCCCATCTCAGAGCCATACATCTGAGTGTGTCCCATTATATTTCCCTACCTGTGGTAGGGTGGAGCCCCTCGGAGGCAGCTCTTTGCGGTCTGAAGTAAGCTGTTCTGCGAGGGGCAAACAAACGCCAGTCAGGTTCCCAGGAAGTGGGGGAATGGCCTCACCCCAAGCCCATCACTGACGCCCCTATAGTCTGGCCAAACCCATAGTCTTGTCCTCTGCTGCAGCCTCCTTAGCAGTGTTGGACACGCTTTCCCCGGCTGCTGCTGCAGGGAGGGGCTTGTGCCTCAGGAAAAATGGCTGCTTGAGGGGGGGTGGGGCGGGGAATCCTGTCAGCTGGTCTTCCACGTCTCTTCCCAGTGCCTCCCACCCCAGACTCTTATTAGGTGACTCTAGTCTGCACTGCCCTCCCTCTGGCAAAGCCCATGTTGAGTGGCTGTGAATGAAAATCCTGTGCTCTGGCCCTTTAAAAAAGACTGGCTTTGCCCTAGCTGGTTTGGCTCAGTGGATAGAATGTCAGCCTGTGGACTGAAGGGTCCCGAGTTCGATTCCGGTCAAGGGCACATGCCCAGGTTGCGGGCTCGGCCCCCAGTGGGGGGTGTTCAGGAGGCAGCCAATCAATGATTCTCTCTCATCATTGATGTTTCTCTCTCTCCCTCTCCTTTACTCTCTGAAATCAATAAAAATATATTTTAAAAATATAAATAAGTAAATAAATAAATAAATAAATAAATAAATAAAGTGGCTTTGTCTTTGGCAGATAGAAGCCCCCTTCAGGGCTGCATGCTATGTGGGCAGCTGTTTCTGGCTCTGACACTCCCGGCTAGGGAGCCCAGTCAGGGTCCAGGGCTCACTCCTCACCCTTGGCCTGCCGCCCATGGGAGCAGGCCTTCCCTTCTCATGATCCTGCCCTTCCTATCATTCTCCAGGTGGTTTCTGCCCTTCCTTGTTAAAAGTCACCTCTTCAGCTAGTCTTCAGTTGGTAATTCAGGGTAGATGTTACCCAATTTAGTTTTATTTCCAGTTTGGTTCTGGGTGGAGGTGCAAGAAGGATCTACCTACTCTGCCACCATCTTGAAAACCCCTACCATTTATCCATTCTTTATCCATTCTTTTGATGGACATCTGGGTTGCTTCCACCTCTTGGCTAATGTGAGTAGTGCTACAGAGTATATGGGTATACAAAAATCTCTTTGAGATCCTGCTTTGAATGCTTTGGGATAAGTATACAGAAGTGGAATTGCTGGATCATAGGGTATTTTATATTCCCAACAACAGTACACAAGGTCTCCAATTTTTCCACATCCTCACCAATACTTCTTATTTTGTCTTTGTTTTTAAATACTTGTTTCTGGAGCCCTACTATTCTTTATTCACCTTTTACATCTCGGGCTGTTTTCTTTACTTATTTTTCTTATGCTAAGCCAGCAGAAAAGATGATTTATTGTACACATGTTACATTCAGCCATAACTGAGAACAGAACTAATCCAGAATGTCACAGGTCCAGCGCCAAGGACCAAAGGAACTGTTTTTGTATGAGCCAGTGTAGCAATCAGATGGCAATAGATGTTCTAGAGCCCATTGAGAAGTTCTAGACAGCAGGCATTCAGTCTAAAAATTGGTACCAGTGTCCTTGGCCCCTGGCTTTCCTTATTTCTGCTCCTGTGCCTTCCATGGATGCAGAAGCTAGCAGTTTACTTGGACATCTGCCTCATCTTTCTTTTGTGCTTCTTCCTCTACTTGGTTCTTACGGTGCAGAAGTTTCTAAGAAGATGGCACTGAGGTCAAGATGGCTATTTCTTTTCAATTGCCTTCTTCTGCCACCCCTTAATTGGCACAGTTCCTAAGACTGCCATGACACCCAAACACAGAAGGGTATTTGTATGGTGCAACTGCTCAGGTCAGGGGCCACCTACTTGGGGTTCCAGCCACCACTCCCCACCTAAGCACTTCTTCCCAATCAGTAAAGTCAACAGGCTCTACTCCTGTTCCCAGGCCCCTGCTCTAGTTGCACATATCCTTTTAAGTGGAGTTGACATGGGCCTCTTTACTGCTATCCCCAGCATACAGGGAACTTTGAAAGGAAGACCTGAGACTTTCATGCTAGTTTTTCTACCTCCCCCATGGAAGGTGGCCCCTAAATGTGTGATTCATCTTAACATGACTTTTCCTAATTTTACCATTTTATTGAAAATTAATAATACAGTATTGTTTTATCTGGGCAAAAGCTAGTAAAGAATTTATTCTACCTCAGAAAACAAACCCAGTGATCAAAGCACTTGTCTGACTGTAAAATGTGCACAGCTGCTTGCCATTATTTGGGTGCTAAGGGGAGAATAAGGCTTCTATTTCTCCCAAGGAGTCTGGTTCCATTTGGTTCCTTGGCTCACCTCACCTTTCCCACTTTCCATAGCTTTGGCCTCTGCAACTGCAATCGGCTGTGCTTGATTCATTTTACTTGGCTTCAAGCAGTTGTTGGCTCTGATTAACTATCTTTGGTAATTTCTCAGTTCCTGAAACAGTTTCTGCCCTGGTTTTAAGGCATGTGGGAGGGTGGGGGAGGGGGCGGGGGGGGTTGTTGTTTTGTTATCCTCGCCCTAGGATATATTTATTGATTTTTTTTTTAGGGAGAAAGAGAAACACCAATCTCTTGCTTCCCTTACACACCCAGAGTGGGGATTGAGCCTGCAACCTAGGTATGTGCCCAGACCAGGAATTGAACCCGCGACCTTTTGGTATTAGGACGACATTCCAACCAACTGAGCTACCCAGCCAGGGCTTAAGGCATGTTTTAAACCTTGCTTTTAGTTTCTGACTGAATATGTTCCATGCACACACTGATAATCAGCCAGTCACATTTGCACAGGGAAATTTTTTGAAGTTCCATGCCTCTTTATCTAAACTTAGTGAACATTTACTGTGTGCCAGGCTCTGTGCTGGTTGCTGATAATTCAGAGTTCAATAAAATACAGCTCCTGACTTGTAGGATTTCATAGCCTGGTAAGATAGGCGTTCATGAAAGTTCCTGACTATAGAGGTCCATTTGAATGGTGTTATAGTTGACAAAGATGAGATGGTCCAGAATGGATGGAGCATACCATGGTGTTGAAACTTCAGCCCTGGGTTTTTAGGTAGTGTTCCTTAAAGCAAGAGCAGTATACCAGACTATTGATAAGGAGATTTTAATAAACTAATCCTTGTGCAGACGTACTCTTGCTGAAATGATGACTTCTAATAAGATAAAACTCTTTCTATAAAAAATTAATTACCCTCATAAAGTAAATAATTATCTCCCCTAGTGATAAGGATCTAATGTTATTGCTTCTCAATCTAGGACCATAAATAGGATCTGCCGAGACACTCAAAATTTGAAATATTAAGAAAATATTTTAAATATTAACCTCCAAAACATTTTTTACTCCAGGTTATTTTCTGAACTATGTATTTGCTCTTCAAGGCAAATGGATTTGTTATTCATTCTTAAATTCACAATGCTATATCTAGCCCCTTCCCCTCTTGGGAAGATGACACTTTATAATCAGGTTTATTTATAACACCTGGACTACCCTTTCTACTTCATTATTAAAGAGTTGTTTTGCTTAAATTTTTTTTAATGGGAGAATACTAGGTTCTCAAAATACCTAAAACAACCTCCTTTCTACCCAATTATCTCAATCATAGTTATCTCTAATTTCTGCCTTCGGTTTAAGTTTTTATTTATGGGTGGCAAGGGGAAGCAGTATGCTATCAGGAGAGAAGACATAAGTAACTTTGTATGTCATCCTACAACTGCAGATTGTATTTAGGACTAGCTTAGCCACTTGGAATGCAAAGTGTATTGTATGTGCTGAGAAATAATTGTCACAGACACCACACACTAAAATAGAGACATTTAATCACTGGCAGATCTCAGTCCCTATGTCATCAACTGTACCTTGATGTGAGTCCCCCCAGTCTCAGTTACAGTTTTAAGAAATTAACTATGCCTTAGCCCAGTGGTCGGCAAACTGCGGCTCGAGAGCCACATGCGGCTATTTGGCCCCTTGAGTGTGGCCACGAAGTTTCAGTCGCACTGTATGTGCGCACCCGCACGTGGTATTTTGTGGAAGAGCCACACTCAAGGGGCCGCAGTTTGCCTACCACTGCCCTAGCCAGTTTGGCTCAGTGCTTAGAGTGTCAGCCCATGGACTAAAGGGTTGTGGGTTCAATTCCGGTCAAGGGCATGTACCTCATTTGCAGGCTCAATCCCCAGGCACGTGCAAGAGGCAACCAATCAATGTTCTCTCTTACATTGATGTTTTTCTCTATCTGTTTCTCCCCCTTCTCCCCTTCCCTTCCACTCTCTAAAAAAAAATCAATGGGAAAAATATCCTCAGGTGAGGATTAACAACAACAACAAAAAAGGAAGTTAACCACTGCCCTAACCTGTCCGAGATGCAAACCCCGCCCCCCCCCAACCCGCCCCACATTACTTGAATTTCAAAACTAAAAGTTGGATAAGCAAATAGTAAACCCATTAGCAAGGTTGTGTACTAGTATAACAGTCTTACTGAAACTGGGTTTAAATAATTAGGATAGTAACATGAGTTGGTGTATTGGGTTCTATCCTCTCCAACCCCCTCAAGACTTGATTAAGGGTATTTAAACCCCTAAGGGTCCTTATTGACCTAATGGACTATCTTACTTGGTCTTTGGCAGGTTTGTGTCCCACTAAGGGTCACTCACAGGTCTGAGTCAGGTCTGAGTATGCGGGATATGGTGTGCATGTCAGTGTTGGTCTCTCCTCTTGCGACAAATTTGAATTGTCTTCTAAACTGCTCAGCTGGTTCTGAAAACTGTCTTCTGTCACCAAACAGAGCAGTACTCCAATGCCTTTTCTGCAGTGCCATGCCTAATACTGGGAGGAGGTATTTAGAAACCATCTGTGGAAAAGGATTAACTACTGAATTATTCTGAAGTAATAAAGAGGGGAGTCATTTGTTTTAGAGAATTAAACCATTGAATCTGTGGGCTCCATCTGGGTTAGAGTTGAAGGATGTGAAAACCTGAACCACATTTCGTGTTTAGAAGCCCTCGCTTCCCTAGTGCTGACTGCTTAAATAAGTGTTGGGCACCTTACATTGAAGACCTTTTGTCACCAGTTTTACAGGATCGTTTTTAGTGTTAACAGTTATTATTGTGGGAATTTCTATGTCTCTACAATGGTTAGAGCCTTAAATCAAACAAACCAAAAACAAACAAACAAAAAAACAGCCTTGGTTCTAATTAAATCATAAAGTCAAATAGTAACATGATATGGTAAATGAAGAGATGTGCCTACAATTCTAATTAAGTTTTATATTGGTGACAGAGAGAGGGTTTTGCATTTTATCCAATAAGTGAAACTGCTTACATGAATGTGTGATGTGACTTTTATGAGTGGGCAGAGATTAGTTTTCATCTTCCTAATACAGTTTTAAATTATGTGCTTCATGTAGAAATATAATTGTAGCATTTTCTTTGGATGACACTGTCAGCAAAGCTTGGTAGCTATTCCCTATACTTGGCATAACCTCTGAAGGTTAAATGACATTTTAGTATTGTAGGAATACCTCAAAAATGTAATGAACATTATCAACATGATTGTGGAAGATCATGCTGTTTATTACTGTATTGCCAGAGTTGTGACGGTGCTCTGCCTGCATCGTCTCTTCTTTGTGTTCATACTTGGCAGCAGTACAAGTGTAAAGGCAGTAGGAAGAAGGACAGAGCCATACATCTCACACCAGCCTTGCTTGGAACATGGGGCATCTTCTACAGAGTATGACTTTGGATACAGTATTCTGATTTCTGGGGTTCAAACCATTTTGTGGACTTCAAAGGGAAAGTGGAAAACATTCTCCCTTTCCTATCACAAGATTGACTTCTATGCTTTTGATTTTCAGTTAAATCTCATTTGGTGGGATACAATTGCTACAACTTTATAACAAGGAGTAGTATAAGAGTGGCCTCTATCTGATCTTCGTTTTGTTTTGTTTTGTTTTGTTTTGGAAAGGAGTGGTTGCCCCAGTAAATTTTCCACTTGCAAAGTAATTCACTTTTCACAAGGGATTTTTCTAATATGCATTAATTAAACAAGTTACTCACTGTATTTTCTTTCTTTCTTTTTTAATCCCCACCCCAGAATATGTACTTATTGATTTTAGAGAGAGTAGAAAGGAGAAAGAGACAAACATTGATGTGATAGAGAAGCATCGATCGGTTGCCTCCCATACATGCCCTGACAGGGAGTTGAACCCACAACCTTTTGGTGCATGGGATGATGCTCCAACCAACTGTGCCACCCAGCCAGGGTCATACTGTGTTTCCTTGACTGTCATCTGTGTAATCCTGTGACTGCCTCGGGTGGCACTTTGCCTCAATCTTCAGAGTTGCACACATTACTGTGTAACACATCCACATTAGAACTGGGGTTCATACAACAGATGGGTGGCCCCTGAGCTGGATTACTGGAAGGACAGGATGTCACCCAGATGTCCTGCTATGGAAAATGGGGCAGCTATTGGAAAATGCAGAAAAAGCCACAGTAGGTTAGGTGTCTTTCATTGATTTGTGGAAGAATTGAAAGAAAAGTTGACCATTGGAGTTTGGCTGGCTCTACTACAGTTTTAAAGTAGTCTTAGATGCTCAAAACTGGATTTTAAAATTACTGTTTTTGTTAATATTGTATTTATGTAACAGCAAATTGTGGCTTTTAGGTTTTTGCTTTATATTTTGAACCTATTGTGCTGAAGTAATTTTCTATCTTGACGTTTGAGTGGCTTTTGTCCTCATGTACAAAATGTTAGATTAAATCAGCGGTTCTCAACCTGTGGGTCGCGACCCCTTTAGGGGTCGAACGACCCTTTCACAGGGATCGCCTAAGACCATCGGAAAACACATGTATAATTACATATTGTTTTTGTGATTAATCACTATGCTTTAATTATGTTCAATTTGTAACAATGAAATTGGGGGTCACCACAACCTGAGGAACTGTATTAAAGGGTTGCGGCATTAGGAAGGTTGAGAACCACTGGATTAAATGTTCTCTCTTGACCCCTTGGTTTTCACCATGTGATTCTCATCTTAAGACAGTATGTCTTTGTAAGGTGGATTGTTGATTCTCTGGTTTAGCTTTGCCTAGAGTTCTGTGTTCCCTGCCACCTTGCTAGGTGTCCATAAACAAAAAGACACATAAATGTCCCTGCTGTCAGGTGGCTCATGGGCCATGATTCTTCAGTGCGCATCATGTGTGGATCCCTCTAAAGGCCAATCACTTGGAGTACCTTGAAAAACATTTCCCCTTCAATTGGAAAAACATTAAAAATTCCCTGTGGCCCTGGCCGGGTAGCTCCATTGGTTAGAGCACTGTCCTGATATGCCAGGGTTGCAGGTTCGATTCCCGGCTAAAGCACATACAAGAATTAACTAATGAGCCCTGACTTGGTAGCTCATTTTGTTAGAGCAGCATGAATACCAGGCCCACTGGCAGAGATGGATGTGGTCCCTCAGTGGTTGTCACGGAAGGTGGGTTCAGAATCACAGTTGAAGGTGATCCTTGACAATAGCCTGTTGGGAAAGGGGCCTAAAAGCCACAAGGCACACCATCAGTCCGCATAGATGATCACTAGAGTCAAAGGATAGGATTTAAAACCTGTTGTTCACCTCATAGACTCTTGATAGTATGTCCTTGGACCCTAATTTGAGAAACACTAATCTTGACTAAAGCTAGATGTTTTAGAATTTGCTTTAGGAAGTTAATTTCAGTCTGGTTTACTTAGCCTTTTAGCTTTGCAGATTAAGCTAACTACTAGTGACAATCCACAATCAGAGCCCCTGGGGCAGCGTTTTACTGTCTTTGCTGTGTCCAGTGCAGCATAAATTTTAGAGCAGTGGTTCTCAACCTGTGGGTCGCGACCCCTTTGGGAGTCAAACGACCCTTTCATAGGGGTCGCCTAAGACCATCGGAAAACACATATATAATTACATATTGTTTTTGTGATTAATCACTATGCTTTAATTATGTTCAATTTGTAACAATGAAAATACATCCTGCATATCAGATATTTACATTACAATTCATAACAGTAGCAAAATTAGTTATGAAGTAGCAATGAAAATAATTTTATGGTTGGGGGTCACCACAACATGAGGAACTGTATTAAAGGGTCGCGACATTAGGAAGGTTGAGAACCACTGGTTTAGAGGCTTCTCTCCTCCCCGGTACTCCCTCGTGAATAGCACGCCCTGGAATTGTGGATCAGCTGGCCTTCATCCTTGGCTCTCCAAGATTGCATGGTCTGTTTTCTTAAGCATAAAACCTTCTGTTAAGCATAGGTGACCTTTGAACAACCCAGGGAGGGGGAATTAAGGGTGCTAGCCCCTGCATAGTCAAAAACCCACATATAACTTTGACTCCCTATAAACTTACCTACCAATAACCTACTGTTGACTGGAAGCCTTACTAGTAACACACATTTGATTAACACATTTAGTATGTTATATGTATTAAATAGTGTATTTATAATAAAGTAAGTTAGAGAGAAGAAATGTTAAGAAAATCAGAAGGAAGAGAAAATACATGTAGATTACGTATTATTGTGGGGGAAATCCACCTATAAGTGGATTCATGCACTTCAAACCCATGCTGTTCAAGGGTTAACTGTCCTACTTAAAGATAATGCCTGAGCTGTGAGTTTACCACAAACCATAAAGCTAATTTTTGGTGTTGTCTTTTCCCTGGAATAGACATCATTTGTATCTCTAAGCAATGCTATTCATTTGTATTACTATCAGTTTTCGAAAATTAACATGTGCCCTTCTGGAGTTATAAAATATCTTAGTCCATGCTAAATAGTAAGTCAAACAAAGGTACATAGCCCTGAAGAATCACCTAATCCTGGGTGGACATATCTCAGAGTGCTCTCCAGCATGACAAAATGATATGTGAGCATTCTTTAGCCTGTTTGCAAGTTGGAGATTTTTTTTTCCTGACCATTAGAAAACAATTTGGCTTTGGTTTTGGAGAATTTGCTCTGACCCCTTCTTTCTGGGAGTAAGCAGGGCTGCTTCTAATTTATTCAGATAACTTCAGGCCATTATCACCTTAAGGGGTGATGTAACCTGGAGGGTCATCTGTTTTCTGCAGGGGCTGCTTGTGAGAGTAGCATCCTGTTTGTTAGAAGTGTTTTTAAAGGCTGTATTTTAAAGCTTTCTGTTTAGTGAAGTGGCATATGCAAAAGTGCAGTGTTCATTATGAAAATAGTATAAAAAGATACTAACATCCTATGTCATCAAAAGACCCAAAAGGGTCAGTTGTGATACTGGGTAGAGATATGGCAAGAGAAGGCGTCCTTTTCCTTCGGTGCCAACAGTGTGAGTCAGGTGATGTGCTATTCATATATTTGACTTTACACATAGGAAACCATCCTCCTGAGGGTTTTCTGTATGTAAAACTCAGGAATCTGATTTAACTAGTCTCTGTCCATCTGATAAGCTCTTGGTAAGTTGTAGAGAGCCACTCTAAGAACACTTGCCTAGCAGAAACAGCACAGGAAGTGCATCCTGGGGCACGTGGATTTTCCATCAGCAGTATCATGCATTGTGGGAGGTTCCAAGAACAGTTACCAAGTTGGCCTGAATCTGGAGGAAGGGCTTGCAGAGGTGTGGCTTATCCAACCTGGCCTTTTTTTGTGATCACACATTTTGAAAAACCTAGCAACAGCTGCATCCAAGTTCCATTTCATTATGTCAGAAAATAAAATCACTCTGGTGGAAAGAAGCAGATTCTAAATCCCAACTAAAGCAGCTTCCGAACTAAACCACATCTGAGTTTGTGCTGAGAATTCAGCAGTCGTCATCATCACAAACTCAACTGAAGATAGCAAGACGGTTTATTTGTTTGAACTGAGAAAGATACATGGAAAAGAAATACTCATGAATATCAGAAATGGACTTAAGCCCTGGCTTGTGTGGATTAGTTGGTTGGGCATCATCCCATGCACTGAAAGGTTGCTGGTTCGATTCTCAGTCGGGGCACATACCTGGGTTGCAGGCTCAATCCTCATTAGGGAGTGTGCAGGAGGCAGCTGATCGATGTTTCTCTCTGTCTCTCTAAAAATCAATAAGAAATCTTTAAAATAAATTATAAAAAAAAGAAATGGACTCAATATAGAGTGTTTGGGAGCCCAGTTATACTAAAGTAAAGTTGTGACAGTTAAAAGAATCATTCTCAAGCTCTGGCCAGGTAGCTCAGTTGGTTAGACCATCGTCCCAGTGGGCTAAGGTTGTAGGTTCGATCCTCGGTCAAGGCACATACAAGAATTAACCAATGAGTGCATAAATAAGTGGACAACAAATCAATATCAAACCGATAAACAAAAAGAATCGTTCTCAGAGAGGTCTCTAATCAAAGGCATCAAATTTCTGTTCTTTTGCCTTGTTCTGTAGAAGAGCATATTTATCAGTGACGTTAGTAATAGTATAGTTTGCATAGTTTGAGTCACTTTTGAGTATTTTGTTGTTTAATTCCTATAGTTACTCTGTAAAGCAAATGTTATAAATATTACTGGCCCTTGTTTACCAATAAAGTGTACCAAATTGCTTTAGGTCACAGAGCTAGTAAATTACAGAACTAGGTATTAAATGGAGGTCCTCTCACACCACAGCTGAAGTGTTCTGAGCAAGAGGGTAAACGGATGCTTGTATGGTGGCTCAGGATTTACAGAAAGCTTCTCTTGAAGAAGCTTCCCCCTACCCGAAGATTAACAAAAATAAAATAAAAATCCCATATTTCAGAACAGTCCTTATTTCTAGGAGTGAAGAGAAGGAATACTGACTTGCCCTCTCTCATCTGTACCTAGGAACCCAGAAGTATATGACAGCCCATCTGTAGAGAAAGGCTACTTTCTTATTAGAAAATGGGGATGGTTGTTAATCAAAGCGAGACAGCATTTGAAGCAGTTGCTTTAAATGTATTTCAGGGCAGGTGAGGAGGAGCTCCATGGAGCTCTTTCTCTGATTATAAGGCTATTTTCAGCTACACCCTTGGGAGAGAAAGCTGTGTTGAAAGGGAGAGGCTGCCTGCTCCCCCAGGCCCTCCAGACCAAGTAGAGGTGGCTCAGCCACCTACCTGCCCTCTCTTAGATCAGAACAGAGAAGGTTATCTAAATTAGTGAGAAGCCAAATATTCCAAGTCTGCAACAAAGGTGATGGGCTGGGGGAGGGCAGAGAGCAAGCCTTGAGTTCTTAAGGAGGAAGCACTTCCATAGCCTTCACACTGCTGGTTCCTATAGAATTTATCAGGGCCTTATGCTCTGGAGAGGTGAAAAGCTCAGATTAGCAGTTTACCTCAGGGTAAGTGGCATTGGGAAACACAAAACTGGTATTTCCCAGGCTCATCTTCCTCATGGGATGATGGTAGCATGTAAGAAACACAGGAAATAGAAATATATCAGACTTAGATGGACAAATTAAAACGTTCAAAATAAACTTGAAAAACACACTAGCACCACAAGAATGGAGTGTTTTAACACTGCGCAAGTCCTTCTTGCATTGGCATTCATAAAACCAGTGAAGGAGTAATGAGAAGGGAAATAGGGTAAGAGCAAGGCTTATCTTCATTTTCCTGTTTTCAAGCTCTTAGCACTCCGAACTCCTATTACCACAGAGAATTAAAAGTGAACTGCACTGCTGTTTTATGATTGAAAAGTTGGTGTAACTATAAGTATTTCCTTTTCTTACAGGACTTGGTAGGTTTTTTGAAACTATAAAATAGAAATGATACAATATTTTCCCAAAATGTGGCATGGCTTAAATTTGGGGAGAAGAAATGTGTATGGGGAGAGGCTATGAAACTGGTAGAGGGCCACCTGTCTTCTCAGCTTAAAGTTGGCATAGTTTTAAAAATATTGTTTAGAATGTATGCTTTTAATATAAAAGTAGCATATAAAAAATGAAATTTGCTTTTCTTGAAACATCAATGTGAGGGAGAAACAGCAATCAGTTGCCTTCTGTACATGTCCCGACAGGGAATCAAAACCACCACCTTCTGGTGTATGGGACGATGCTCTGAGTCACTTGGCCAGAGCTAAATTTGTCCTCCAAATCTAACAATGACATAGATATAAATATGTAACTCAAAGTTGTTGATTAGAGAATTTTACCATCAAAGGACCCAGTCAGAGTTGGGGTTAGAGCACCTCAATGAATTGTGTTGATGTGTGCCTTATTTCTTTCAAGTCTTTATTAAGGACCAGTTTTTAGTCAGTGTGGGAGAGCCTCTTCTAAGGCTCTTAGTTTCAGTTTTCAAGCAGTGGATTTGTGTCTTCTGAGATGGCATGCCTGTTAATATGAAGAGATAAGCAATTACTAAATTATCATGTATCTGTATATACAAAAAGGAAGCCAACCTCTTTCAAAGTGTTTTGGAAAGGTACAATAAGATTGTTGGAATGGACATCTAGGTGGTGAGGGGTCCAAAGATAGATGTAATGTGGAAAAAAACTTGAGATAAAAGAAATAGCTGTTGATATTTATAGGACTCTTGAAGAATATGAGGTTAGTCTTCTTTGTTCTGAGAACATAGAAGTTATTCTACTCCCTGGAATCATCACAATCTTGGGGGTAGGATGGGAAGAAGCCCCCAAAACACATTTGATTTTGAAAATTACTGTGTAATGCTGTCTGGTGAGCCAGATTTTTTTTTTCCTTATTTAAGTTTGTGGAAAACACACAGACCAAATATTCAAACTGAATATGATCAAAGTCAAAATTATATGGTTTTCAAGATAAATTTTTTGCTCCAGAAATTACTATTGCTTTCATTTGTTTTTTATCATGATTTTTTTTTTAAGAGAGCCATGGTTTGTTCCACTTTTTTATGCATTCTTTGGTTGCTTCTTGTAGCTCTGATCAGGGGATCAAACCCCCAACCTTGGCATATCAAGAGGACACTTTAGCCCTAGCCAGTTTGGCTCAGTGGATAGAGTGTCAGCCTGTGGACCGAAGGGTCCCAGGTTCAATTCCCAAGGGCACGTACCTCAGTTGCAGACTCCTCTCTGGCCCGGGCCCTGGTCAGGGCATGTGCAGGAGGCATCCAATTGATGTGTTTCTCTCACATCGCTTTTCTCTCTGTCTTTCCCTCTCTCTCCCACTCTCTCTAAAAATCAGTGGGAAAATATCCTTGTGTGAGGATTTAAAAAAAAAAAAAAGGACACTGTAGCCCTGACTGGTTTGGCTCAGTGGATAGTGCGTCAGCCTGCGGACTGAAGGGTCCCAGGTTCGATTCCAGTCAAGGGCATGTACCTTGGTTGCGGGCACATCCACAGTAGGGGGTGTGTAGGAGGCAGCTGATCGAAGTTTCTCTCTCATAGATGTTTCTAACTCTCTATCCCTCTCCCTTCCTCTCTGTAAAAAAATCAATAAAATATATTTTTTAAAAAAAAAGACACTAACCAACCGAGCTACCTGGCCAGGATCCTGTTTTTATCATGATATTTATTTTGAAGTTTCAAATACACTTAAGAAGAAAGACACAACTCAGAAGGGAGCCTGGGTTGTTTTAAAAAAGAAAAGGGTAAGAAGGGCTATTTCATTGCTATGGGGCTGTGAAGGAGACTGGGAATTGTTTTTAACAAGAACTTTATACCTGCCCCTCAAATAGGCATGAGTACAAAATACAAACAGCATTATGTCAAAATATATTTTACTGAACTACCTGAGGAATGGAGATGATTCATCCCTCAGTAATGTTAATAGCACCTGATTTGATTTTATTTTTTAAGTATATTTTTATTGATTTCAGAGAGGAAGGGAGAGGGAGAGAGAGCTATATTCACTGCAGTATTTCATCCATATGAGAGAGAATCATTGACTGGCTGGCTCCTGCAAGTCCCCCACTGGCGATCAAGCCCACAACCCGGGCATATGCCCTGACGGGAATTGAACCATGACCTCCTGGTTCATAGCTTGATGCTCAACCACTGAGCCACGCTGGCTGGCAGTGGCATCTGATTTTATTTGCTGCTTTAAAGTGGGGGTGAGGAACCTTTTTTGTGCCAGGGGCCACTAGAATCCTATCTAATAATAGACAAACATGGTAATTGACCATACCTTCGCTACACCTCCCATTGGCTAATCAGCGAGATATGCAAATTAACCCCCAACATAGATGGCGGTTAATTTGCATGCATAGGAGCAAAGACTGAAGGCAGCTCCAGCCGGAGCAGCGAAGGCCTGGGTCCTGGGTGCCAGAGGAAAACCGGTGCCGGCAGCCAGGAGAAGGGAAGAAAGGCCTATTGCACGAATCTTTTCGTGCAACGGGCCTCTAGTATATAATGTATATATATATATCATCATTTGCTTAATATAATTCACTTAATATAAATGTATGTTTCTATGAAATAAGCTCCTAGACTTAGTAAATTTCAAGTCCCACCTGCATCTGCCTTGGCAGGGCAAGACCAAGTGATTTAGAGGGCCGGGTGTTCCCCACCCCTGCTTTAAGGCATCTGTTTTGGAACAAATACATTTTCTTTAAATCAGTCCCATAATTACTTTTGAAGTTAAGAGTTTTAAAATATAAGCCATGATTCTATGTCTAAGTTGATAGCTTTGGTGGTTCTATGACATTGTCATACTGTTGGCTTTTAACAGAAAACAAAGTCTGGTTGCACAGCTGGCAATTTAGACTTTAAAAAATAATCCTTGGCTTTAAAATATTCCTCTTAGCTAAACAGTTATGTCCTTTAAGTCTTCCAGGGAACACTCTCCAATCTCTTATTAGGGCAGTTACACTGGACATAAGAGGACAGTCTAGCCTAGTGATCAGAACATTTTTTTCTGTAAAAAGCCAGATAGTTAATATTTTAGGCTTTTGGGCCAGTCTCTGTTACAACTACTCAACTCTACTGTTGTAGCACGAAAGTTACCACTGACAGCATGTAAACAAATGAGTATAGCTGTATTCTAATAAAACTGTCTTAGAGACAGGCGGCAGCCCGGATTTGACCCTCCAACTCCTGGTCTACCCTGTTGGCTGTCACCCAAGTTCTTTCCCATCTCCTCCTGCACCCCTTCACCTTCGGAAGTATAATTTGATATCATAGAACTAGGGAACTCCCCTTTAACAATCTTGGAAATACCCTAGACTCTCTTCCGTATTTTCACTGCAGTATTTCATCCATATGAACAGGATCCATGTTGATATTTCAATGGTTTAACAAGCCCGGTGTGCTCTTTACACAAACTCTGATACAACCCTATCTCAGGAGTGTTGCAAAGGTCTTTTCCCAGTATGTGCTTGATTTATTTATTTTTTTATTCTCTGATAGTCTTTTGGTGAACAGAAATTCTTAAGTATTCCAGTTTATTCTAGTTTTTTTCTCTTTTGTTTTTCCTGCTGTTTAAGAAATCTTTCCTTAATCCCTAGACCCATTCTCTTTTGTTGCCTTCTAGAAGTTTTCACATGTAGATATGTAATCTACCACTTTCATTACTGCTTGAACCAGCAAAAGCCAGGGACTCTATATTCAAGTCAATCTGTTCTGTTTCATTATCTGTCTTTATGCCAATTCCACATTGTCTTATTATGGTATCTTTAAATCTTGATATGTCCTAGAGAAAGTCCTCCTCCTGGTTTTTCTTCAAGAGTGCCTTGGTTAGTTACCTCTTGGCCCTTTTCATGTCCATATACAGTGTAAAGTCAGCTTGCCAATTTCCACTCCCCAGGGAGAAACGTACTGGAATTTTCATTGAGATTACTTTCCATCTCATCATTTAAGGGGAATTGGCATCTTTACAATTAATGAACATGTTTTACAATTTTATGACTAGAGACCTTACATGTCTCTCCTTAGATTAATTCCTTCGGTTTTGTAAAATACTTTGATGATATTATAAATGACATCATTTAAATCTTACATTATTTATTGCTCTCTTGGTTCTTATCTCTGAAAAAAATTTAAGATTTCATCATTAAGAGCATTAAGATTTCATCATTAAAAAGAGTTAAGCCCATTCAAGGAACAGCAGCCTCCTGATGACCACACCCTCTGTCTGAGAAACAGCAGCTGTGTGTGAAGCCTGTAAAAAATCAATAAAATATATTAAAAAAAAATTTAAAAAAAAAATAAAAATAAAAAAAAATAAATAAATGACATCATTTAAATCTTACATTATTTATTGCTCTCTTGGTTCTTATCTCTGAAAAAAATTTAAGATTTCATCATTAAGAGCATTAAGATTTCATCATTAAAAAGAGTTAAGCCCATTCAAGGAACAGCAGCCTCCTGATCACCACACCCTCTGTCTGAGAAACAGCAGCTGTGTGTGAAGCCTCCCCCCACCAGCCAGAGGAGCCACCACAGCGGTGAACAGCACCCACCACAGGAGCTGCTGCCAACTGAGGAGCAGCTGCTACCACAACCGCTCGAGGAGCAACCTCAGCCCGAGGAGCCACTGCCACCCAGGGAGCAGCCACTGAACGACTCAACATTTAGATATGTCCGTGAGATCAAACATGGGTAGACAAAGAAACCCCCAAAGGAAAGAAAAGGAGGACTCGCCAGAAAAGCAGCTAAGTGATACAGAGGCATGCAACATGACAGAAAAAGAATTCAGATTAAGGGTCCTAGAGTGCATAAACCGGATGGAGGAAAAAATCAACAACTTATGCAAGAAGCAAGAAGAAACAGATGAAAAAAATCAATAAATTATGTAAGAACCAAGAAGAAATGAAGAGTGATATAGCTGCAATAAAAAACACCATTGAAAGTTTCAACAGTAGACTAGGAGAAGCGGAGGACCGAATTAGCGAATTAGAAGACAGGGAAACAAAACACACCCAAACTGAACAGCAATTGGAGAAAAAAATTAAAAGACAGGAGGAGAGCCTAAGGGAGCTATGGGACAACATGAAACAAAACAACATACGAATAATAGGGGTGCCGGAACAACAGAAAGAGGAACAAGGGTTAGAAAACCTATTTGAAGAAATAATATCAGAAAACTTCCCAGAGGTGGGGAAGAAAAAAATCACACAAGCACAGAGAGTCCCAAACAAGGTGAACCCAAGAAGACCCACACCAAGACACATCATAATTACCATGGCAAATGTTCAGGACAAAGAGAGAATCTTAAAAAGGCTGCAAGAGAGAGATGGAAAGTTACATTCAAGGGATCTCCCATTAGATTATCAAATGATTTCTCAACAGAAACACATCAGGCCAGAAAAGAATGGACGGAAATTTACAAAGTGATGCAAAGCAAAGGACTGAATCCAAGAATACTCTATCCAGCAAGGCTATCATTCAAAATTGAAGGGGAAATAAGAAGCTTCACAGATAAAAAAAAAGGCTAAGGGAGTTTATCACCACCAAGCCAGCAATGCAAGAAATGCTAAAGGGACTGGTGTAAAAAGAAGAAATAAAAAGCTCAGAAAGAAAACAGCCACAAAAAATAGAAATAGCTACAAACAAGTACCTTTCAATAATAACTTTAAATGTAAACGACTAAATGCTCCAACCAAAAGACATCGAGTGGCTGAATGGATAAAAAAACATGACCCATACATTTGCTGTCTACAAGACACCCACCTCAGAAGAAGGGACTCACAGACTGCAAGTGAAGGGATGGAAAAATACCTTTCAGGCAAATGGAAATGAAAAAAAAAGCTGGGGTAGCAATACTTATATCGGACAAAACAGACCTCAAAGTGAAGGCCATAACAAGAGATAAGGAAGGCCACTCATAATACTAAAGGGATCAATACAACAAGAAGATATAACCCTGGTAAACATATATGCACCCAATGCAGGAGCACCCAAATACATAAAAAAAACTCCTGGAAGATATCAAAGGAGAGATCAACAACAATACAATCATAGTAGGGGACTTTAATACACCACTGACATCACTGGATAAATCCTCTAGACAATCAGCAAAGAAACAGCAATCCTAAATGACTCACTAGATCAGATGGACTTAATTGACATCTTCAGAACACTTCACCACAAAGCCACGGAATATACATTCCACTCAACTGGACAGATTCAAAAATAGACCACATATTGGGTCACAAACAAAGTCTCCCCAAATTCAAGAAGATTGAAATCATACCAAGCATCTTCTCAGACCACGATGGCGTAATAGAAATAAACTACAATAAAAACAACCCAAAATACTCAAACACTTGGAAGCTGAATAGCGTGTTATTAAATATTGATTGGGTTACCAATGAGATCAAAGAAGAAATTAAAAACATCCTGGAAACTAATGACAATGAAAACACAACAATCCAAAACCTATGGGACACAATGAAAGCAGTCCTGAGAGGGAAGTTTATAGCACTACAGGCCTATCTCAACAAACAAGAAAAAATGGTAGTAAATCATCTAACTCTACATCTCAAAGAATTAGAAAGAGAGCAACAAGAAAAGCCCAGAGTGAGCAGAAGGAAGGAGATAATAAAGATTAGAGCAGAAATAAATGACATAGAGACCAAAAAAAATACATAAAATCAATAAAACCAAGAGCTGGTTCTTTGAAAGGATAAACAAGATTGATGAACCTCTAGCCAGGCTCACCAAGAAGCAAAGAGAGAGGACCCAAATAAACAAAATCAGAAATGAAAGAGGTGAAATAACAGACCCCACAGAAATACAAATGATTGTTAAAAAATACTATGGACAACTCTACTCCAACAAACTAGACAACCTGGAGGAAATGGACAAACTCCTAGAAAAATACAACATTCCAAAACTCAATCAGGAAGAATCTAAGAATCTCAATAGGCCAATAACTATGGAATAAATTGAAGCAGTCATCAAAAAGCTTCCAGCAAACAAAAGCCCAGGACCAGACGGCTTCACGGGAGTTTTACGAAACATTCAAGGAAGAACTAAAACCTATACTCCTCAGATTACTACAAAAAATTCAAGAGGAAGGAACACTTCCAAGCTCATTCTATGAAGCCAGCATCACCCTAATACCAAAACCAGGTAAAGACAACACAATGAAAGAGAATTACAGGCCAATATCCCTCATGAACATAGATGCCAAAATCCTCAACAAAATCTTAGCAAATCGGATCCAGCAGGACATCAGAAAGATCATACACCATGACCAAGTAGGATTTATCCCAGGGATGCAAGGATGGTACAATATCCGCAAATCAATAAACATAATACATCACATAAACAAATTGAAAGAAAAAAACCACATAGTCATATCAATTGATGCAGAAAAAGCATTTGACAAAATCCAACACCCAGTTTTTTTTTAATTAAATTTTTATTGTTCAGATTACATTTGTTCCTCTTCCCCCCCGCCCCCCGCATAACTCCCCTCCTTCCAGTTCCCGCCCCACCCTCCGCCCTCACTCCCCACCCACTGTCCTCATCCATAGGTGCACGATTTTTGTCCAGTCTCTTCCCGCATCTCCCATTCCCCTTTCCCCCCCAAGAATAGTCAGTCCATTCCCTTTCTATGTCCCTGATTCATTATAATCACCAATTCATTTTGTACATCAGATTATTTATTCACTTGATTCTTAGATTCACTTGTTGATAGATGCATGTTTGTTGTTCACATTTTGTATCTTTACCTTTTTCTTCTTCCTCTTCTTAAAGGATACCTTTCAGTATTTCGTATAATACTGGTTTAGTAGTGATGAACTCCTTTAGCTTTTCCTTATCTGTGAAGCTCTTTATCTGACCTTCAATTCTGAATGATAGCTTTGCTGGATAAAGTAATCTTGGTTGTAGGTTCTTGGTATTCATCACTTTGAATATTTCTTGCCATTCCCTTCTGGCCTGCAAAGTTTCTGTTGAGAAATCAGCTGACAGTCGTATGGGTATTCCCTTGTAGGTAATTGAGTCTCTTTCTCTTGCTGCTTTTAAGATTCTCTCTTTGTCTTTTGCTCTTGGCATTTTAATGATGATGTGTCTTGGAGTGGTCCTCTTTGGATTCCTTTTGTTTGGGGTTCTCTGCGCTTCTTGGACCTGTAAGTCCATTTCTTTCACCAGGTGGGGGAAGTTTTCTGCCATTATTTCTTCAAATAGGTTTTCAATATCTTGCTGTCTCTCATCTTCTGGCACTCCTATAATTCTGATATTAGTGCGCTTGAAGCTGTCCCAGAGGCTCCTTACACTATCTTCACACTTTCGGATTCTTTTTTCATTTTGCTTTTCCAGTTGGGTGTTTTTTGCTTTCAAATCTTTGGTTTGATTCTTGTGCTCCTCTGGTCTGCTATTGGGTATAATATTCTTTATTTCAGTCCGTGTATGCTTACTTTCTAGTTTCTTTATCGTAGCATCGAGGGTCTCATTAGTTTTTGTGAGGCTCTGCTCAAGTTTATTGCAAGCCCTCAAAATTGCGATTTTTAGCTCCATATCCTCCATTTCTGTCATGTTTTTTTGTCTCCGCATCTTTTATGCTTTCTTGGTGCACCCCCTTATGGTCTTTGTGTGCAGTCTTGTTCTAGTTAAGCCTTAATTGTTGTAGTTAACACTTGGAGTGCAGGTGAATTTCCCGCCAAAATATAAGATGGCTCTGTCTTTTGGTTTTGTTCCATCCACCAAAAGGGTGGATTACAAACAAATATTTGGTAATACGCAGTTACAATCGGCCCGAGTTTACACGTTTCCCGCACTCCACCGCAAATCTATATGAACCGAGTTAAAGACGGCTCCCGCGGAGTACGCGCAATTCACGCGAGCCGACTTAACTCGTTTCCCGCACTCCAAGTGTTAATACTAGAGGGATTTGACCACCAGGCCGACTGGCTGTGAGAATCAGCTGTGTGGAAAACTTCAGTCCTCTGGGGAGGGGCTAATCTAGCCTTTGCCTGAGGCGATCCGGCAAATGGCTCTGTGCAGGGCTTGGGCGGGGCGGGATCAACAGGGCGGGGGGAGGGAGCAGTTATGGCTCCTCTCAGTCGGTCCCCAGAGGCTCTGCCTCTCTGTCCCAGCAACCGCTGCAAACCTCGGAGGGACCGTAGCTAGACAGTCCCACTTCTCCCGTTTGAGTCTGGGGCCCTAGAGACTCGCCCGGATCTGTAGCCCAGAGTCTGAGACTCCCTCCTGACCGAAAACGACAACCGCGCCCTCAGCCACCAGCCCGCTTTGCACGCGCACCACCGTACCTTTAAATTTTCCACACTGCGCCGCCTCTGAGCCTCGTAATGCTGTTGTTTTTCCTTCTAGTTGAAGAGTCTCTCCTCAGCCAGCCTTCCTGTGGTTCTGGTTAATGTCCGTTCCGTCTTTTAGTTGTATTTTTGAAGTTGTTGTTTGCGGCAGCAGTCTCCGGTGTTTTCCAACACCCAATTTTGATAAATACTCTCATCAAGGTGGGAATAGAAGGATCATACCTCAACATAATAAAAGCCATATATGACAAGCCCACAGCCAACATCATACTCAATGGACAAAAACTAACACCATTTCCCCTAAGAACAGGAACAAGACAGGGATGCCCACTCTCACCACTCCTGTTCAACATAGTACTGAAAGTATTAGCCATTGCAATTAGGCAAGAAGAAGAAATAAAAGGCTTCCAAATTGGAAAAGAAGAAGTAAAACTGTCTTTATTTGTAGACGACATGATATTATACATACAAAACCCTAAAAACTCCATCAAAAAACTACTAGGCTTAATACATGAATTTGGCAATGTAGCAGGATACAAAATTAACCCCAAGAAATCTAAGGCATTTCTATACACCAATTTTGAACTTTCAGAAAGAGAGACTAAAAAAACAATCCCATTTACCATTGCACCAAAAAAATTAAGCTGCCTAGGAATAAACTTAACTAAAGAGGTAAAAGACCTCTACTGAGAAAACTACAGGACGTTGACAAAAGAGATAGAGGAAGACATAAACAGATGGAAGAACATACCGTGTTCATCGATTGGTAGAATCAACATCATTAAAATGTCCATACTACCCAAAGCAATCTATAAATTCAACGTACTTCCCATTAAAATACCAACGGCATACTTCACAGATCTAGAATGAACTCTCCAAAAATTCATCTGGAATAAAAAAAGACCCCAAATAGCTGCAGCGATCCTGAGAAAGAACAAAGTAGGTGGGATCTCAATACCCGATATCAAGCTGTATTACAAAGCCACTGTTCCCAAGACTGCCTGGTACTGGCACAAGAACAGACATATAGATCAATGGAATTGAATAGAGAGCCCAAATATCGGCCCGAAGCGATATGCTCAATTAATATTTGACAAAGGAGGCAAGAACATACAATGGAGTCAAGACAGTCTCTTCAATAAATGGTGCTGGGAAAATTGGACAGATACATGGAAGAAAATGAAACTAGACCACCAACTTACACCATACACAAAAATAAACTCAAAATGGATAAAGGACTTAAATGTACAACAGGAAACCATAAAAATTCTAGAAGAATCCAAAGGCAACAAAATCTCAGACATATGCCGAAGCAATTTCTTCACTGATACAGCTCCTAGGGCACTTGAAACTAAAGAGAAAATGAACAAATGGGACTACATCAAAATAAAAAGCTTCTGCACAGCAAAAGAAACCATCAACAAAACAACAAGAAAGCCCACTAAGTGGGAAAACATATTTGCCAATGTTATATCTGATAAGGGCCTAATCTCCGAAATTTATAGGGAACTCATACAACTTAACAAAAGGAAGATAAACAATCCAATCAAAAAATGGGCAAAAGATCTAAATAGACACCTTTCAAAAGAGGACATTCAGAAAGCCAAGAGACATATGAAAACATGCTCAAAGTCACTAATCATCCCAGAGATGCAAATCAAAACAACAATGAGGTACCATCTCACACCTGTCAGACTGGCTATCATCAACAAACGACAAGTGCTGGAGAGTATGTGGAGACAAAGGAACACTCATGCACTGCTGGTGGGAATGCAGACTGGTGCAGCCACTATGGAAGACAGTATGGAGTTTCCTCAAAAAACTAAAAATGGAACTCCCATTTGACCCTGTGATCCCACTTCTAGGAATATATCCCAAGAAAACAGAAACACCAATCAGAAAGGATATATGTACCCATATGTTCGTAGGAGCACAATTCACCATCGCTAAGATCTGGAAACAGCCTAAGTGCCCATCAGTAGATGAATGGATTAGAAAATTGTGGTACATCTACAGGATGGAATATTATGCTGCTGTAAAAAAGAAGGAACTCTTACCATTTGCAACGGCATGGATGGAACTGGAGAGCATTATGCTAAGTGAAATAAGCCAGTCAATGAAGGAAAAATACCACATGATCTCACTCATTCATGGATAATAAAGACCATTATAAACTTATGAACAATAATAGATACAGAGGCAGAGCTACCTCAAACAGATTGTCAAACTGCAGCGGGAAGGCCGGGGAGGGTTGGTCGGCAGGAGGGAGGGGGGTAAGAGATCAACCGAAGGACTTGTATGCATGCATATAAGCATAACCAATGGACATAAGACACTGGGAGGTAGGGGAGGCCAGGGGATTGTCAAGGGCGGGGGAGAAAAGGAGACATATGTAATACTCTTTGTAATACTTTAAGCAATAAAACAATAAATATATTAAATAAAAAAGAAGAGTTAAGTTCTGTATGTTGGGCATACCAGTTATCCATCACTATAATAATGCCGTGTTACAAATGGTTTCAAAACCTCAAGGTGTATAGCATTTATTATGTACACATCTGGGGTAGTTGAATGGGCAACTCTAATCTTGGCTGGACTTCCTTCCAGGTCTAGCTTGGCTGGCTATCTGAGATTGACAAGACAATGAAATATGAACTAGAAATTTCACTAGATCTATTCTCTTAGACCTACTTTTTTAAAAAAAATATAGGGACATAGTAATATGATTTTGACTCTTATTTCAAAAGATATAGTCCAAGGATAAAAATACAGTGATACTTTATTTTAAATAATTTTTTTTAAGTTTTAGAATTATAAAAGATGAACATGCCACTAAAAAATAGTTCAGAAAATGAGAAATAAAATCAATTTCAAAGGAAATTTAAAATGAGCAAACTAAAATATTGTGCATGTAATAGTTACAGCATATCTCCATTGAATATTCAGTGAACATCAGGGACTATTATTAAGTGCTTTACACATAGCAGTCATTTATTCAACTAGCTAGTGGCCCAGTGCACGGATTCATGCACATTGAAAGGAAATTAATTAGAAGAAATATTTTAATATCGCTATTCGCCCTTCCTCTATAATAGAAGTGTCAACCAAATTCACGATTGACTATTGGTGCCAAAGAGCTTTATATGTATCGTGCATATGCAAGTCAACATTTATTTTTACGTCACCAGTGCACGGCCAGTAACTTAGCCTTTTATATATATAGACTAGTGGTCCGGTGCACAAATTCGTGCACATTGAAAGGAAATTAATTGGAGAAAATATTTTAGTATCGCTATTTGCCCTTTCTCTATAATAGAAGTGTCAGAGATGAAAGAAAATTAGTAAAATGTATATGAAAATAATACATAAATTTATTAATAAATAAACATAACAACATAACAAGAACAAAGACATATAAAAACATGATTTAAAAACAACATTGATATAATGACTGATAAATTGATTAAACTTATTCTAATATCTCCCTGTATACTACGTTAAGAATGAAAACACTTTCAGAGTGCTTGACTAATTTCCCTTGTGATGAAGTATTTACAACTTTAACTTTAATGTCACATGCTCTTCGAACTCAAGAGAAAGCAACATATAGCTGACCATGTCTGAAAACGGGTTCAGGTAGGAATATTCCTACTCTGTCTAGAGTTTGTCCTTGTAATTTATTAATAGTCATCGCAGATGCTGGCATCACAGGAAACTGTCTTCAAATTAATTTAAATGGGAGGCCAGTGTCAGACGGGCACAAATCATTTCTTGGAATCAGAACAACCTCTCCTTCTGCAGATCCTATTAATACTTAAGCTTCAATAATGTTAGGTTGCAGTCTTTTGATAATAAATCTAGTACCATTACAAAGACCCCATTTACTATTAGGATTTCACAGTAGCATGATGATTGCACCCACTTTCAATTTTAATTTGTGACACGGCATTCCTGAAGGAGTAATACTATTAAGAAATTCGATGGGAAAATTTCTTTTCAGCATCATCCGTTGAATCAATAGAATCATCACTCAAATATGTGTGAAAATCTCCATCGAGTATATCCAAAATTTCTTCATTTAATTTTTGAATGTGCTCATTTTTTTGGACAAAGAATCACAACTTTTGATATATTTTTAATATTATCTATAGATACAGTATTTCCAAAGGTAGCTTCAATAATAGATGCGTTACAAATCAATTCACAGGGGATTTCAATAATATCCATTCCTAAATGAAAACTGCTATCAAGTTTGCCATCTCCAAGTTTACTAACCATTCACTATAAGCAGAATCCTCTGATCTAATATTTGTTTTAAGAGACAACTTTCTGAAACATCCCCAAACATTACAGTAGTTTAAACTCGTTTGTACTATGGCCGATCCCATAGCATGCGGCACAACACTGAGACATTGCTGAAAATCCCCTCCGAGAAGGAGTACTTTCCCACCAAATGCAACATTCATATTCATAATTTCTCTTAGTAACCTGTCTATGGCGTTTAGAGCATGATTGGATGCCATGGTGCATTCATCAATAATGAGAAGTTGGGCCTTTTTAATGGTTTAGCAACTTCGCTCTTTATATCACATCTAGAAATTGAAGTTTCATTTAATAGAATTGGTAATTTATATTGGGAATGAAAGGTTCTTCCACCGGGAAGTAAATTTGCAGCAATTCCTATAGGTGCTGTGGATAAAACAGTACCATCATGACATCTAATATAATGTATTCAAACTTTATAAAGATATGTTTTTCCACTACCACCTGGACCATCCAAGAAAAAGCATTTGGGGTGTACAGTTTGATCTTCAATGGCTGAAATTATAGTCTGAAAGGCTGCCAACTCTTCATCGTTCAGAGAATTTATCAAAACCTCTGCCTGTTGTTGCTCGTACAATTCATCACATGTAGTTGTATTCGTTAATAAAGGATAGTCCAGAAGTTTGAAATGCGAACATTTTATTCCATGCAATGTGAATACTTCTTGAATTTCAAGGGCATGCATTTCACAGTTCACACAGGCACCTTCTCTTCGGTGTAATTTCCAACAAAAATCTTCAATAAAATGAGATTTATTCTCATCCCATAATTTGTCTGCATCAGAAGGACATCCAAATACACATATATATGCAAAAAGTTGCTGTAATTGTTTGGGCATATTAACTATGATCGCATCGTCAATCATATCTTTCCAGATAGTGTCATCGATTAATAATCCTTGATGTTTTGCAGCTTCACAAAATGTATAATAAATTACACTTCCTATAGTTTGCAGATCAGCAAAACTTATTGTACCTTTTACGTGCAGAAGCAAAAGTCTAAGGTAGTATCGGTCTGGTTCTCTAAAGCTCACAGTGAACAGTCTACCTAATACTTTATTCCCACCCTTTTGGCGTTTTCTCCACAAAAAAATTATTAAACACATATTATTGTGGAATCTCCCAATAATAATAATTATGCACGTTGGAATCTTCTCTATTCAATAAGAACCAAGCCATCAAAGTTGAGTTATGCCTTTTAGCCCTGTCTATAGCTTCAGCAAAATCATCAGTACAAAAATACAAATTCTGTTCATTTGGCAAATGAATAGCTAAACTTGTGATTGCATGAGATTGGTCATGCATTCGCATGGCAAAACGTCTCCAAACAGCCTCAGAAGCGCTCACATACCTGGAGTCAATGAAGTCCTGTAATTCGTCATGATTGATAATATGTTTTTCAGAAATTTGAATATTTGCACAATCATGCCCTTCATAGATGTAGTTAAATAAATATTTGACACTTAATCGATGTGCAGACTTCAACGTTTATATGACAGTTATACTTAAGGCACAAATACAGCATATAAGGGACAATCCAAGTGTTATCAACTTTATTTCCATTAGACATGGTGCTACCAGATCTTCATTTGTATTTGGCATATCCATCAATATTTCCAATGGTTACATTTTGAAATTCTTTCAGATATCCCTTTGAACATTTTCCATACATGGACTATTTGGATTTTGTATTCCACATGGTCCATGTACCATATTTGATTTTACAATTTGAAAAAGTTGAGGACACTGGTCTTCATCCGGAATTTCTGCCTTAACTATATGGTCAATGTCATCTTCTGTTCGTAATTTGGATTCACTATCTAATATCAATAATATGTGAGCGTGAGGCAGTCCACGTTTTGCCAGCGTTTTAAATTGTTTATAATATCTGACCATTTTGGGTTGCACGTCATAGTTATGAATAAATTAGGCTTGCCATACTTCATTACAATTGCCATAGCATCTGATATCGCTGCTGCACATTTCTGGTACTACCCTCAAAAGATGATGGAAGTGTTATCATTTTACCAATCGGCACATTGTCATTTTCAGATTTAGATGTGAGATAATCCATCAAACCACTATTATTTTTCAACTCTCAGTTTAGATTGGTTTGCTTTAAAGAAATGTATCCGATTGGCTTCCATTTTCAAATATGAATTGACATGTTGAGTTAATTTTCCTGAATTTAAAATAGGATTGAATGTGTCCCAGACCGAGAGATGCAATCTATAACACTGCATTTGTGTGACTCGTCCTTACATTTCATCTAGTATTATTGTCAATTACACTGTCGTCTCTGAGTCTTAATGCAATATCTGTTCCCCAGCCTTTTTCACCATGTGGAAAAAGAATAGGATATGTCATTGCATCTAATGTAGAAAACAGAATACTGATTTGTTTCATTTTAGTGGCATTCAGAATATTGGGATCTGGTTTACAATGAATGAGCAAGTCCCTTTGAAAAGGAGGTTCTCCATCTTCTTTTCTGAATATGATGGCAACTTCAGTTACACGGGGATAATTATATCTACCCAGATCACTGTTATGATCGTATTTAATTGCCATTGTTACTTCCGTAGGAGCAATACCTTTTGCTGCGGCTTCAGATTGGGCTTCCTTTTCTACCTCATGTAACATTTTGCATGATTTTGTTAATTCATTTATTTCATGCATGAGGTTGTTGATGTTGATCATGAGTCTTTTTGAGCAACGTTGGTTTTCTGGCATTGCTAATCATTTACTCATCACTTTAGCCGTATCTAAAATATAGAGTTGAGCAAACATCCGAGAAACACCATCCGAAGGATGTAAATTCCATTCCAGTACGGTGATAAACTTGTCCATGTATTCTAAAACAGTATGCCCATATCCTGATGGTGATGCAATATCTGCACCCATTGAAGCAAAAGAACTATTTATTGAATGAATAGTTTCCATGAAATTTTTACTGTAAGAATCTTCATCTATCATTAATTTTTTTAAATATGCCAGGTATTCTGGAAAATGTATATCATTTGGACACACTTTACCTTTGCTACAACATCGAGTAAATTTTCCATCAGATGGTTTTTTATCGGAGAAATTTAGTGATAGGCACTAACTGTGTTTTATAATTGCATCCTCATTTACTTCATTTTAGCTGTGAAGGCAGTTCCTACCAGTATTGGTAGTACTTGTTGATGGCTGTTCTTCAGACATATTCTGTTGACGACGATGCTTTCTTTTGGCTGCAGAGGTACTTTGTGCCAATAGTTGGTCTTCAGACATTTTCTGTTGACAACACCGCTTTATTTCGGCTGCAGAGGTACATTGTGCCAATAGTTGGTCTTTAGACATTTTCTGTTGATGATGCCACGGGGGGGAGAGACTGTGCAGAATCAGGCTCCCTCCTCCCTCCTGTCAGTGTCAGGGCGGGGGAGCATATCGGGGAGAGGGGCCTATCAGGGCTTTCTTTCCCCCAGCAGCTGGCCTTGCCACTGCCACTGCTTGCCATCTGTACGGCGAAACCCCCTCCTCCCCCCCGCCCCGCCACCTCCCTCCTCCCCCCCGCCACTGGTCGCCTCCCTTGCGGGCGACAGGCATGGGGTGAGATCGCTTGGCTAGCCTGGGCCTCCCTCTGTGGGGCGATCGATCGCAGGGCCCCCAGATCGATGTTCCGCAGGGGGAGGCCCCGCCCACCCGCCGCAGCACTGCCAGTCGGGTAGCCTGGGCCTCCCACTTTGAGGCGATCGATCGCAGGTCTCCACGATCGATCACCACACACAGGGAGGCCCTGCTCACCCGGCCGGGGCTCCACGATTGATCGCAGCACAGTGGGAGGCCCTGCCCACCCAGCTGGGCCTCCTGACCCTCAACCAATAGCATCGCACCTGCCTTGGCTGGCCTGGTGCCAGTGCGTGTTATAGCATGATTGTCCGGAAGGTCGTCTGGAAGGTTGTCCGGACGGTCATTCTGCTGTTCAGTTCGGTCAATTTGCATATTACACTTTTATTATTATCGATAGATAGGGGTCCCGGAGTGCGAGAGGGCACTCTGCAAAGTTGCTGTCGTACAGGGTGTGGAATGCAAACACAAGTGTACAGTAAACCAGATTCGGGGCCGACAGTACCATAGCAACAACATAACCCACGGCTGAAGGTGGAATCGTGCAGCCCAGTGAGGATTGGGCTTCCTCCTCTCTGGTTCCAGGGTGTATCACCCGAGAACTGCCGTTGCCAAGTAACTGCAGCTCAGCAGCTCCTGCATTGAGCGTCTGCCCCCTGGTGGTCAGTGCACGTCATATGTGTCAGACAGTCGGCCGATCACTTGGCCTTTTATATATATAGACTAGAGGCCCGGTGCACAAAAATTTGTGCACTGGCGGGGGGGGGGGGTGTCCCTCAGCCCCACTTGTGCCCTCTCACAGTCTGGGACCCCTTGGGAGATAACGACCTGCTGGCTTAGGCCCGCTCCCGGGTGGCAGAGGGCAGGCCCAATCCCTAGGTGCCTGCCCCGCAGCCCCTGGTCGGGCTCAGAGCAGGGCCGACTGGGGAGTTGGGGCGCCGCCCCCTGTCATGCACAGAGCAGGGCGGATCGGAAGGTTGCGATGCCACCCCCAGTCACGCTCAGGGTAGGGCCGATTGGGGGATTGGGGCGCCACCCCCTGTCACACTCAAGGCAGGGTCGATGGGGAGGTTGCGGCGCCACCCCCTATCACGCAAAGAGAAGGTCCGATCAGGGGGTTGGGGCGCCTTCCCCTGTCAGGAACAGAGCAGGGTGGATAGGGAGGTTGTGGCCCCGCCCCCTGTCACACACAGAGCCGCAGGGCAATCAGGCGGTTTGGGCACTGCCCCCGTCACGCTGCTGCAGGGGCCAGGAGGCCTCGCGGCTCCGCTGATCCCGATGCCAGGAGGCCTCGCGGCTCCGCTGATCCCGGTACTGGGAGGCATATTACCCTTTTACTATATAGGATAGAGGCCTGGTGCACGGGTGGGGGCCGGCTGGTTTGCCCTGAAGGGTGTCCCGGATCAGGATGGGGGTCCCACTTAGGTGCCTGGCCAGCCTGGATGAGGGGATGATGGCTGTTTGCAGCTGGTCACACCCCCTTCAGGGTGGGGGGTCCCCAATGGGGTGCCTGGCCAGTCTGGGTGAGGGGCTGAGGGCCGTTTTCAGGCTGGTGGGCGACTGAAGCTCCCAACCTCTCCTTTTTTCTTTTCTTTTTTTCTTCTGGGATTTATTTACCTTCTATAGCTGTCACTGGAGCTGAGAGCCGGCTTTAGCTCTGAGGCCGGTTCCATCTTGAGGCCTCGGCTGCTGAAAGCGGGGATCTGGGTTTGTTTGGGTTCTATAATTGTAACACTGTTTCGGTCCTGCTCGCTCCAGCTCTGAAGGCTGAAAGCAGGTTTCTGGAGTTTTGTTTAGCTTCTATATTTGCAACAATGTTTCTTAGAGAGCAAGCTCAGAGGCCGACAAGGCAGGCGGGGAACCTTGGCTTCCTCCGTCACTGGAGCAAGCAAGCCTCCTGTTCACTTCAGCTGCCTGGCAGCCGGCCGCCATCTTGGTTGGCAGTTAATTTGCATATCGCCCTGATTAGCCAATGGGAAGGGTAGCGAAGTTACAGTTAATTACCATGTTTCTCTTTTATTAGATTGGATATAGATAGCTGTGAGGTAGCTACTATTATGATCTCTATTTGTTGATGAGAAAGGTTAAACAACTTGCTCAAGGACAAGTTTGGATTTGGATTTAATTTGGACTTCTCTTATGATTGGTGACATTGAGCATCTTTTCCTATTTCTATTGGCTCATTAGTGGCAGAGATAGGAAAGAATTTGAGACAGCCTAACTCAAGAGCTTGAGCTGTACTGCTTCATATGAGGGTGAATATTTAAAATCCTCACCTGCACTTGAATGGCCTCACCTGAAGTAGCTGGGATGACTCTGTTTTTTCCTCCTTCAGCAGGCTAACTGATCATATTCTCTTAGCAATGGCAAAGATACAAGAGAGGACGCTCCTGTTCAAAGCCCACTTCAGAGCTCTGTTTCCAGATTCAAGGGCTGTGGCAGTCAGCCAATCCACAATGGGAGAAAAACGGTGTTGTAGGTCCACTTATTCAGTGTCCCAGGGATATCAGACATCCTTATTTTCAACCATTAGAGTAGAACTACCTAACTAGTGATGGTCCCAATTCGTAACTTTTCTTTGTATTCATACCCTTTGCCATGATTCTGTCACTATTTTGCTTGTTAGTTCATTTTTCTCATTAGATTCCACGTGAGTGAAATCATAGGGTTCTTTACTTGTCTTTCTCTGACTGGCTTATTTCATTTAGCATATGCTCTCCAGGGCCATCCATGTTGTCACAAAAGGTAAGATTTCCTTCTTTTTTGCAGCTGAGTAGTATTCCATTGTGTAAATGTACCACCAGTTGTTTATCCACACATTTACCGATGGACACATGGGCTGCTTCCAAATACTGGCTCTTGTAAAAAAAATGTTGCTATAAACATAGAGGTGCATATATTCTTTCAGATTAATGTTTTGGGTTTCTTTGGATATAGTCCCAGAAGTAGAATTGCTGGGTCATAAGGCAGTTCCATTTTCTTTTAATTTTGATCTTATTGATTTCAGAGAGGAAGGGAGAGGGAGAGAGAAATAGAAACATCAATGATGAGAATCATGGATCGGCTGCCTCCTGCACACCCCGCACTGGGGATTGAACCTGGGACCCCCCAGTCCGCAGGCCAGTACTCCATCCACTGAGCCAAACCGGCCACGGCCATTTTTAAGTTTTTGAGGTATCTCCATACTGCTTTCCACAGTGGCTACACCAATCTGCATTCCCACCAACAGTTCACAAAGTTTTCCTTTTTTCCACATCCTCACCAACACTTATTTGCTGATTTATTGATGGTAGCCATTCTGACGGGTCTAACATGATATCTCATTGTGGTTTTAATTTGGATTTCTCTGATGATTAGTGACATTGAGCATCTTTTCATATTTCTATTGGCCATCTGTATGTCCTCTTTGGAGAAGTATCTAATCAGGTCCTTAGCCAATGTTTTAGTTGGATTGTTGTTTTTTTTATGTTGATTTTTTTAAGTTCTTTATAAATTTTGGATAATAAACTCTTATCAGATGTGTCATTGGCAAATATGTTCTCCCATTCTGTAGATTACCTTTTCATTTTGTTGATCATTCCCTTTGTGCAAAAGCCTTTTAGTTTGATATAATCCCATTTATTTATTTTTTTCTTTTGTTTCTCTTATCAGAGGGAGATATATCAGAAAAAATACTGCTATGAGAAATGTCCCAGATTTTATTGCCTGTCTTTCTACTAGGATTTTATGGTTTCAAATCTAATACTTAAGTCTTTAATTCATTTTGAGATTTTGTGTATGGTGTAAGAAGGTGGTCTAGTTTCATTTTTTTGCTAACACCATTTATTTCATAGACTATACCCCATTGTATGTTTTTGCCTCCTTTGTCAAATATTAATAGACCGTAAAGATGTGAATTTATTTCTAGGCTCTCTATTCTGTTCCATTGATCTGTATGTCTGTTTTTATGGAGTACCATGCTGTTTTGATTAATATGGCTTTGTAGTATAGCTTGTTATCAGGTAGCATGATTCCTCTAACTTTCTTCTTCATTCTCAAGATCACTTGCTATTTGGGATTTTTGTGGTTTCATATATATTTTTGAAATATTCTAGTTCTGTGAAATATGCCATTGGTATCTTGATAGGAATTGCATTGAATCTATAGATTGCTTTAGATAATATGAACATTTTAATTATGTTAATTTTTCCACTTATTTGAATCTTCTTCAATTTCTTTCTTCAATATCTTAGAATTTGCTGAGTACAGTCTTTTACATCCTTGCTTAAATTTACTCCTAGGTGTTTGTTTTTTTTAAGCAGTTGTAAATGGGATTGTTTTCTTAGTTTCCCTTTCTGATAGTTCATTATTGTTGTATAGATATGCAACTGACTTCTGAATATTTATTTTGTATTCTGCTACTTTACAGAAATCATTTATCAGTGCTAGTAGTTTTTTCAGGGAATCTTTAAGGTTCTCTATATATAGTATCATGCCATGTGCAAATGACATTTTTACTTCTTCCTTTCCAATTTGGATGTCTTTTATTTCTTCTTGTTTGATTGCTGTGGCTAGAACTTCCAAGTACTATGTTGAGTAAGAGTAGTGAAAGCTGACGTGGCTGGTGTGGCTCAGTGGTTGAGCATCAACCCAGAAACCAAGAGGTCACAATTGTATTCCCTCCCGGTCAGGCCACATGCCCAGGTTTCGGGCTTGATCCCCAGTAGTTTGTTTCTCATCAGTGTTTCTCTCTACCCATTTTCCTTCCCTCCTCTCTTTCTAAAAATCAATAAAAACATTTCTTTTTAACAAAAGAGTATTGAAAGCTGACGTACCTGTCTTGTTCCTGATAGTGCCCATTAAATATGATGTTGCCTGTGGATTGTCATATATGTTGAAGTACATTCCCTCTATTCCCACTTTGCTGAGAGTTTTTATTATAAATTGGTGCTGAATTTTATCAGATGCCTTTTCTGCATCTATTGGTATGAGCATATGGTTTTTATCCTTCATTTTGTTCATGTGGTATATTACATTTATTGGTTTGCAGATATTGTACCAATCTTGCATCCCCAGAATAAGTCCCGCTTGATCATGATGTATTGCTGGATCCGGTTTATTAATATTTTGTTACGGATTTTAGCATCATCAGGGATATTGGCCTATAATTTTCTTTCTTTGTAGTACTACCTTTATCTGGTTTGGGAATTAGGATAATATGGGCCTCTTAAATGAGCTTGGGCATTATGGGGCATGGCTACAGTGTTTTGGACAGGTTCAAGCCTTGGACTAATGAGAGAGCGCAGTCCTCTTGTGGCCATGTGCAAGTCCCAGCTTGGCAGGCAGAGCCTTCCCAGCACAATTATAGCCCACAACTATAGTTGTAAGCTTGAACCTGTGGTCCGAACACGTGGCCCCACGTGCCTGAGTGATGTGGGCTTGATATAGTTCAGGTGCATGTAGTTGAGTAGGATTGAAACCCACCAGATCGTTGTAAACATCTTGATCATGCCCTTACTTTGCCTTGTGGCATCTGCTATAAAATAAGGACACGGCTTGTGGGCGCTGGCGCTGTCCATCAGAGGGGCAGCGTCCCACCGAGACCCTGCTTTCATTCTCTTGTCTGTCTTTTCTAAGCCTTTCATCGCCCCCACTCAGGGTCACTGAACCAGGCTAAGCTGGCATGAGTATTCCATGGCCGTGCGGCTCCCCCCAGGGCGTCTTCCCTCCTCTTGAATTTTTCTGCATAGTTTGAGGAGGATAGGTGTTAGTTCTTCTTTGAATATTTGGTAAAATTCACCTATGAAGCCATCCAGACCAGAACCTTTGTTTGTTGGGAGTTTTTTAATTACTATTTCAGCTTCACTAGTTGTAATCTATTCAGAGTCTCTGATTCAGTTTTGGAAGATTATCTGTTTCTAAGAATATATAATCTTGTCCAGCTTGTGCAATTTGTTGGCATATAGTTGTTCATAATATTTTCTTACAATCCTTAGGATTTCTTTGGTGTCAGTTGTTACTTCTCCTCTTTCATTTCTGATGTTTTTGTTGTTTTTTTACTTGGGTCCTCTCTTATTCTTGATGAGTGTGGTTAAAGGTTTGTCAATCTTGTTTATCTTTTCAAAGAACCAGCTGTTGGTTTCATTGATCTTTTGTATTGTTGTTTTAGACTCTTCATTTATTTCTGCTCTGATCTTTATTATTTCCTTCCTTCTGCTCACTTTCGCTTTGTTTGATCTTCTTTTTCCAGTTCCTTTAAGTATTAAGTTAGATTGTTTGTTTGAGATTTTTCTTGTTTCCTGAGAGAGGCCTGTAATGCTATGAATTTCCCTCTTATGACTGCTTTCGTCATGTTCCATAGATTTGGGGCTGTTGTATTCTCATTTCTATTTTGTTTCAAGGTATCTTGATTTTTTTCCCTTGATCTCATCGTTTACCTGTTTATTGGAAAACAGGACTTTTAAGATAATGTAGCAATTCTGGAAATCATATTCCTCCCCTCCCCCGGGTTTGTTGTTCTTTCTGGCTTCCATATTTGACTGTTCCTGAAAGTTTCTGTGTCTTTGCTGAAATGCCCCGTCTGTTTATGCAAGTTGTCCACCTTTTCTTATAGGTCCTTTTGTATGTATCATAGTTATTTTAATATTTCTATATGATTATACCATTATCTGAGTCTGGGTTTTTTTTTTTTTAATTTGTTGTTTGTTTGCTTTGTTTCTTGATAATGAGTTGTATTATTTTCTTGATCTCTGTGTATTTCTTAATTTTTGTTTGAATGCTGGATATCTTATATGAAACAAGAGAGACTGAGATAAATAATATTTATTCATAGAAAAGGGTATGGTTCTTCTTAAGCAGCTAGTTGGGGGATTGAGTCCTTTTAGTCAGGAGTTGAGCTAGATTTGGATTTTTTTTTACTGAGATTGCTAGAGGGTTTTTCCTCAGTGTTTGTGCTCTACCATCAGCTTTCAGCTGTCTCTGTAGGCCTGTGTCATCGTCCGCCCATGGTCTTGCCCCACCCCAGGAAGTAGACTGCTGTTTTTTTTCCACTCATTTCTTGATAGGCTAGGGTAGGAAGGTGGGAGGGAGAGTGGGATCAGGCCAGTTATTTGTTCTAGTCCCATCTCTGTTTTAGGCTCTCTGTGCCTGAGCCTTATAGATGGGGCTTTATCAGTTATTCGTTCTCCTGCCTAAGGAATAAAAGGGTTTTTCCCCTCCCACACACTCTTCTTCCCTCTGTTCTAATGGTTCAGTGGAGTTTGCTGCCCTTCCCCCAAAGGCCTGAGAGAAAGGTCAGATTAGGTGGGTGAGCCTTCATACTTTTCCCATGGAAGTGGCAGACCCCCTACTCGATGCCTGAGTTGTTGAGTAAGTTTGTGACTGATCTCCTGCCTTGTCCATCCCGTCTTTCTTATGAGTGAGCTTTTATATGTCATGCTAGCTCACACTCAGCCATTAGCAGTTCTTTAGAATTTTAGCTGATCCCTTCTTACTAATTTTTAGAGGCCCTACCTTCTACTATACTCTGCCACAGATGAGACAGCCTGTATTCCCAGTCTTTCCTTGAATTTCAGGTCATTTGGTTGCCTTGCAACCTCAGCTCTTTGAGGAGTTCAAGAAAAGTTGTCATTTATAGGTTGTCTAGCTCTTTAACCAGTTTTTTATCTGTGGACAGGTCTGTTCTTAATTCTGAATAATTAATCTGTTTTCCCTATTTAATTTTCATTTGCAATAAAACACAGGATTTATAGAATTGATGTGTAACTAGAGTAGGTTTCTTAGAACCAGGTCCACAGATGGTGTCATCATGGTGAGCCAGATCTGGGTCTGGTTTGGCCTTTGCACCACCAACCTCATGGCCTACAAAACTTCTCTAGAGGTTAACTCATGCTCAAGTATGAAGTATTTTACTACAGCAATAAAAGCCTGGCAGCTGAACCACAGTATTCATAGTGTGAGAAAAGGGTGAAGAGAGTACATTGGCCTTGTAGCCGAGAGATTAGGAAATGAATCAATAGTTGAGAGTGGGCGAGAGTGTGTGACTTTGCCAGCTTTTTACTCGGTGTGCTCTACATGTAAGTTTGTGTCTAAGAACACATGGCTCACTGTTCTCTGTGCCAGGCTGGACTTCTCATCTATACCTTTCTGTGTCATTAAGCATAATTACACACAGTCTGAATTACAGCACAGTCTTAACTGTGAAACACACTGCAAGGAACTTCCTTTTGGTCAAATCCAAAAGGATATCTATGATTACTTCTCTAAGATAAATTCCTAGATTTAAATACATCAAAAGTTTTTGGTTTTGTTTATTGTTTTGATATAAATTGTCAAATTGCCCTCCAGAAAAAACATTTACTACTTTTCTCCCTTGAAAGTGTACACAGTTTGTATGGACTGATGTTTGGATTCTATGTTTTAGAGGTAAGATAGTTGTGTGTGTTTCTTTTAATATTAGAACGATTAGCTTGATTGCTTCAAACTTCCAATATGTGGAAATTAATTTTAAATATCTGTTGAGAAAATAAACATGTTCATAGTAACTATCTTCATGGTACAAAATACATACTTCTACTCATCTGTTAGGAGATGATACTTAATATCAATTTTTTTTAACTTTTAAGATATTCTTTATATAAAATCTATGTTCCTGTGAATAAATTTTCATTAGTCATGGGATGAAGAAAACCTTGACCGAAAAGAACTAAAAGTAAAGACTGAGAGATATCACAAAATAAATGCCTGGTGCACAAAATTGATGCACCGGTAGGGTCCCAAGGCCTGGCTGGCCATCAGGGCTGATCAGGGCCTTCTGGCTGCTGGCCGGGGCTTTCCTTCATTCTGCATCGCCCCCTGGTGGTCAGCGCACGTCATAGCAAGCAGTAGAACTACTCATCTCCCAGACTCCCGCGGGGACACTTTGCATATTAGCCTCTTTTATATATATAGACTAGAAGCCCCGCGCACAAAAATTTGTGCACTCGGGGCGGGGTGGGGGGTCCCTCAGTCCAACCTGTGCCCTCGCACAGTCTGGGACCCCTCGGGAGATAACTACCTGCTGGCTTAGGCCCGCTTCCCTGGTGGCAGATGGCACGCCCAATCCCGCGGTATCTGCCCCATCTCCCCCGGTCGCAGATGGCAGGCCCGGATCCCACGCTGGGACGGGCAGCAGCTTGGGATCTCGCTGAGGTCCCTGTGGATGTTCAGGCTCCGAAAGCGTAGGTTTTCTTTCTTGGTTTTGTTTTTATTTCTTGAAATTGAAATGTGTTAAAAAAAAATTTTTTTTTTTCTGCACCTTTTCGGGTCCCAGGGACCCCGCCACGCACCAGCTGTCCTTTCCCAGCTCGGTGCTCCTCCGAGCTTTTCACGGAGGGGCAAGCTTTTAGGTTGCGGGGTGCACTGAGAGAAGCCCAGCTTTCTGAAAGCGAGTGTTTGATTTGGGGATTTGTGGTCTGGCTGAGGAGCCCCCAGGGCCCACTCAGAACAGTGGGGGCAGTCACAGTGAGTGATCAAAGAAACCAGAGAAAAGTTAGGAGACAATAAACGGTTTGATTTCTAATTCCACACGTTGCAGGAGTCGAGGTGCGCCCTGGATTTTCCAGGGAGAGAGTGAGCAAGTGAGTGTCCACTGCCCCTCACATAGCCGGCCACTTGGAGTGTGACTTTCGCCAGCAAGGGCATGGACGCAGCTGCCTGGGCCTTGTTCCTGCCTTTGCAGATGCGTGCATGTGTGTGTGTGTGTGTGTGTGTGTATGTGTGTGTGGAGTGGGGAGAGGCAATTAGGACCAGGAGGTGGGTGCGTGCTCTGGGAGTCACGAGGTCAGCGAGGCCTAGGTGCACCGGACACGCAGGGGCTGCCGCCCAGCTGTTGGGGCCAGCAGGGAGCTGCGGTGGCCACCTGCCCCGGGGGTAGCTGGGAGCCGGCGCTGCTCCGCGGCACTCTGCTTTCCCCACCCCAGGAGGCGCTGTTTGTCAAACTTGGCCGCATTGGTAGGAGGCGCCTGCCTGCATGTTCTCACCAGGAGAATTGTTCCCTTTGCAGTCCTTGGATCTGGGCTCAGGAATCTTAGCCTCACAGAATGATGGGGAGGGGGCGGGGCGGGTGGTGTGTGTGTGCAAAGAAAAAGGGTCTGGGACCCATCAGTGTCTGCGTTTTACCTGTGAATCCCGCCAGGCCTCCCACCTTCCAGGGCAGGAGAGAGGAGGCCACTGGCGCTCCCCATGCATTTGGGGCGCGGTGCCCAGTTACTTGCCTCTCAGTGCGAGCAGGACTCCGGCCTGGCTTGGGTTCAGTCACCACATGTCTCCGGAGGGCTCCTTGGCCACCGTCTTGGCTCAGAGAGCGAAGGCGCCTTCCCTGAGCCTGACAAACCCACCCGAATCTGGCCTCCCCACCTTTGTGCGAAACTTCACAGGTTGGGGTGGCCCTTGCTTGCCCGGCCCACGGGCAGCATAACCCCCGAAATGCAAGGCAAAGCCCAGGAGCACTTGGGGCCCGCGTCACTGACCCGGGGCGGGCAGGGTTTGCCAGTGTGTGGCTGTTCCACCCTCTCCTGCAATTCACTGCACTTTCCAGGTGCCTCCTCCTGGGATTTCCCTCTTCTCAGGCTCTCCTGGCCCCTACAGCCTCCTTCCCTCCAGGGCCCGAGGTCCGTCCGGCTAAGGGTTTGGGGTTCTTCCTCTGGTCTCCGCCTGTGCTTGGCGCTGACCCCGACCCCAGGCGGGAGCCAGGCTGGAGGCCGGTAGCCACGAGGTATGAGCATGACCCCCGGGCGAGGAGGATGTGGGGGCGGGCCACGCCTGCAGCTCCGCACTGGCCGGGAGAGCGCGAACCGCCGGCCTTAGGCGCATTGGCTCGCACCGGTTCTGAGCACTCCGAGTGGCCTGGCCGCGCGGCCTGGGCCTGAAGCCACCATCCCTTGGAGGGCCCCCGACCTGTCCGCGCCCGCGCGCACCCCCGGCCTGGGCTTCTCCTCACCGGAAATGCACTTTATTACACTTTGGAAGGCTGGTAGGACGCTCGCAGACTCCTCGGGCTCTGCTGCGAGCAGGAAGGGGCGCCCAGGAGTGGGCCCCCTGTCTCCGGTGGGCAGGCGAGGGCTCGGCCAAGGGGATGGACACCGCTTGCCTTCACCCCAGCCCCCACCTGCCCCCGGGTCGCACACGGGAGTGGGCCCTGTGTCTCCAGTGGGTGGGCGAGGGCTCAGGCAAGGCGATCAGCGATTGCTTTGCCTGAGCCCCCGCCCCCAGGTCGCACATGGGGGCCTGGATGGCGGCTTGCGCTGTCCTACCCTGCCTGCAGTATGCAAATTAGCCGCCATCTTTGTTGGCAGTTAATTTGCATATCTCGCTGATTAGCCAATGGGAAGCATATCAGAGGTATGGTTAATTACCCTTTTTGTCTTTTATTAGATAGGACTAGAGGCCCGGTGCACAAAAATTTGTGCACTCAGCGGGGAGAGGGGGTCCCTCAGCCTGGCCTGTGCCCTCTCGCAGTCTGGGACCCCTCAGAGGATGACCACCTGCTGGCTTAGGCCCGCTCCCCAGGGGATTGGGCCTAAGATGGCAATCAGACATCCCTCTGGCAGCCCGGCAGCCCTCAGGGAATGTCCACTTGCCAGCAGGGAGCAGGCCTAAACTGCAGTCGGACATCCTTAGCGCTGCTGAGGAGGCAGGAGAGGCTCCCACCACCGCTGCTGTACTGGCAGCCATCAGCCTAGCTTGTGGCTGAGCAGAGCTCCCTATGTGAGAGCTCCCTGACCACCAGAGGGCAGCTCCTGCATTGAGCGTCTGCCCCCGGGTGGTCAGTGTGTGTCATAGTGAGCAGTCATTCCCAGTCTTTCTGCTGTTAGGGTCAGTTTGCATATTACCCTTTTACTATATAGGATAGAGGCCTGGTGCACGGGTGGGGGCCAGCTGGTTTGCCCTGAAGGGTGTCCCGGATCATCAGGGTGGGGGTCCCGTTAGGGTGCCTGGCCAGCCTGGATGAGGGGATGATGGCTGTTTGCAGCTGGTCACACCCCCTTCAGGGTGGGGGTCCCCAATGGGGTGCCTGGCCAGTCTGGGTGAGGGGCTGAGGGCCGTTTTCAGGCTGACGGGTGACTGAAGCTCCCAACCTCTCCTTTTTTTCTTTTTCTTCTTATTCTGGGATTTATTTACCTTCTATGGCTGTCACTGGAACTGAGAGCCGGCTTTAGCTCTGAGACCTCGGCTCCAGCTCTGAGACCTCGGCTGCTGAAAGCAGGTATCTGGGTTTGTTTGGCTTCTATAATTGAAACACTGTTGCAGCTCCAGCTCTGAGGCCCGGCTGGCTGAAAGCAGGTTTCTGGGGTTTGTTTAGCTTCTATAATTGCAACATTGTTTCTTAGAGTGCAGCTCAGAGGCCGGCAGCGGCAGGCTGGGAACCTTGGCTTCCTCCATCACTGGAGCAAGCAAGCCTCCTGTTCGCTTCAGCTGCCTAGCTGCCGGCCGCCATCTTGATTGGCATTTAATTTGCATATCGCCCTGATTAGCCAATGGGACGCGTGTCGGAGGTACAGTTAATTACCATGTTTGTCTATTATTAGATAGGATGCTTAGAACAGTCCCTGAAAATTCATCATGGGTTAAATTTTGACCTTGTTCACATGGTCTGAAAACTAATTGAAAGGCCAACCACAGGATGACTAGAAGGGTGGGTGAGGAGATCTAGATGGCAGTTTCTGCTCCCCAGGCCTGCCTCTTCCCCCTTTTAGTAATTCTGACCTTTCACCTTTAGTGGGGTAGTTCATTACAAACAGCTGAGCTCTGTGAGGACAGAGTCATATCTCAATTCCTCATAGCCCGTTTCTTTTTTAACATGAAATCATATTTTCATTTTTTTATGGTGCTTCATAAATCCAAGGAAGTTTGGTATTTCTTCATTTATTGGGCAAGCCCTCTGAATCAAGGTTCAATCACCTGCAGGGCCAGCACCACCTCTCTAACAGACTGGTCTCAGAGGCTGAGGAGCCAAGGAGTGCCCCCAGCCACCAGAGCACCTCTGCTTTGATCAGCTTTGTTTTTTATTCCCATTTTGTTTAGGGGGTGGGGGTAACTCTGCATATGGGGAACTATTAGGAAAATCATTGATTTTATGTATTTGGGGATTCTCTTGAATTATAATCTGCCATGTTGTGTATTGTTCTTCCCTTTATCGTTTTTGTTTTTCATTCCTTCTGGTTTTGGGGTGGTTGAGTGGCTGTGTGTTTGGTCTCTTGTTTTTTTCAAAGACCTTCAGGGAAAGACTTCCCTTGAGTCTTAGAAATACCAAGTTATCTTCTTAAGTAATAGGTTTGTTTTCATATTGGAATGTTTAAAAATGGAGGTTCCAGCCTTGCTCTGGCCTCTAGAAACCCCAGAAATAAGTGTCCTATGCTTTTAGCAGCTAATTACAGGACTAACTTTTTTCCTGTGGGTGCTGTCACCCCTAGCTCATCTTGTTGAAGATTAATTGTGCTTTCAGCAATCTTTGCCTTTGTAGTTTTAATGGTCTCTGAGCTCTTCAGGTTCCAAAACATACACTGATACGGAGCTACATATCTAGGGAGCCAGTATAATAGCATTTGAGAACATAGTTACAATTAATGTATGTGTTACTCTAGTTTAAACTATTTCTAATTTAAAGATGAGATGAAGGGTGGAAAGGAGAACTGCTTTAAAATGATAGCTTATATAAAGAAGTTAATAATATTGTCCTCTCTTTGAATACTCAAGACACTGATTAAAGTGGTAACACTTAAAAAATATTAAAAGTAAAGATGGCAGGTTTTCATTCTTGGCCTGTTGCTGTTGACATTGCAGATAGAAGTTTGAAGTAGATCTTACTGTGAATATTAGCAGATACCTTGAATCTATCCTTACTCTTGGTAATAATGTACTTTCAGAGGAGGTGTTTGAACTCTTGCCCTCTGTGAGGTATCTCTGTTCTTGGAGCAATAAATGCAGATTTTGACATTAATTTTATTTGGAGTAGATGTTTGGTTATACTCCTCATGTATCTAACCAAGACAGTATCTTCCTTTAATGTCTAGGATTTGAAATTAATGGGCATGCACTATTAAAATTAGCCTGTTCATATAATACACTTCACTTTTAAGGACCTCAGTTTCCTCGGTGTTCTTGATTCTAAAGTGTCGATGGCTGAGAGTTTTGTAATTGCATTATTGCCATAAGTGTTGAAGAACTGAATAAAGATGGATGTTTACATTCCCTTGGTCAACTGAGGACTTTGTCACTTTTCTAGATTTAAGAATCCAAATCCCTTTAGGGATGAATGCTCTCTGAAAAATTCAGCACAACTCACAGTGAAGATTAAAACTGACAGAGGGTTCTTCTACATATAACCTTGCTGTCAAGTACTGGCCTTTATACCATGAAACTTGAAAACATGGGCAAGGACACTTGGTCGTCTCTAGTTGTACCCTCAACTGATATAGATGTTTGCATACTTTACAGTGACTTTGCTAATTGGAGTGTGTTTGTTCCAAAGAACAGATATCTCCAAGCTATTTTTATTCTCCTACTGCCAAACTCTCTGTCTTTTATAGCAAGGCTAGTGCTCAGAATCAGAAGCACAAGCTTAATTAGGCCTGGATCATACCCTCCGAGAAGCATATGAGCTTTATGCGTACGTTGAAATGCAAGATCGGCAAGGAGAAAGCTATTTCTGGCCATAAAAAGAGAAACAAATAATGTATTTTACTGGGGTTTTGTCTCTGGGCTAAGAGCCTCAGAATTGGCCATGATCTTTGTGGAATTTATCTTTCATTATTTTAACCCCTTTCCAACATTTGAAGGATTTTACATCTTTGCCTCCTCTGCTTCCCCATCATAGAGAAACCAAATAAATTTAGCAAGAAAATGAGAGTAATCACAGTCCATCCAGTCCATGATCTTCTCTGGGAATTTGATTATAACTAGTAATTAAGTGCATTCTAGCTAATTTATGAAAATACTAAATATAACTTCAAAAAACTAAACAGCACGATATGTATCCCTTCTATGTCAACAGATACGGATATTTTATCTAATCTATAAAATTACCAATTACACTTCTGGGTACAAAGAATTGAAAGTAGGGACTCAGGTATTTATACACTCATGTTCATAGTTCATGGCAACATTATTCACAATAGCCATTATTCACGATTGATGGATGAATGGATAAACAAAATGTGTATATATACAATGGAATATTATTCAGCTTTAGAAAAGAATGGCATTCTAACACATGCTTTAGCATGGATGAACCTTGAAGACATGCTAAGTGAAAAATTTACTCACAAAAGGGCAAATAGCATATAATTCAACTTATATAAGATATATAGAACACTCAAATTCATAGGCACAAAAAGGAGAATTATGGTTTCCATGAAAATAGAGAGTACTTGCAAGTGACCTCCTGACCTACTGGAGAGAGGCTCACATAGGGCTTTGGTGTTTGTGTCTGCACTAGACCTAAAGAGAGTCAGTGTGTCTTGTAGACAAACTAAATGAACTCTGGGGCAAGACCAGACCTGGAGCTACTAGACTGTAATTTTTCTGAAGGATAGTCAGTGGTGTCCTCTAGAGACAGGACACTGCTTTCAGGTCTCCTGGGTGCGGTACACCTGTCCACAGTTGAGAGTGCTGCAGGAAAAGAGCCTTGCTTGGCAGAGCTGATGTGCCCCAGTAGCTCTACGGCTGAACAATATTCTATTGTATATATTCAGTACTAGGTATAGTTTCATTGATTTTCTGTATTGTTTTTTTGGTCTCTATGTCATTTATTTCTGCTCTAATCTTTATTATCTCCTTCCTTCTGCTCGCTCTGGGGTTTTCTTGTTGCTCTCTTTCTAATTCTTTGAGTTGTAGAGTTAGATGATTTACTACCATTTTTTCCTGTTTTTTGAGATAGGCCTGTAGTGCTATAAACTTCCCTCTCAGGACTGCTTTCATTGTGCCCCATAGGTTTTGGATTGATGTGTTTTCATTGTCATTAGTTTCCAGGATGCTTTTAATTTCTTCTTTGATCTCATTGGTAACCCAATCAATATTTAATAACATGCTATTCAGCTTCCAAGTGTTTGAGTATTTTGGGTTGTTTTTATTGTAGTTTATTTCTAATATTATGCCATCGTGGCCTGAGAAGATGCTTTTTATGATTTCAATCTTCTTGAATTTGGGGAGACTTTGCTTGTGACCCAATATGTGGTCTATTTTTGAATCTGTCCAGTTGAGTGGAATGTATATTCCGTGGCTTTGGGGTGAAGTGTTCTGAAGATGTCTATTAAGTCCATCTGATCTAGTGAGTCATTTAGGATTGCTGTTTCTTTGCTGATTGTCTAGAGGACTTATCCAGTGATGTCAGTGGTGTATTAAAGTCCCCTAGTATGATTGTATTGTTGTCGATCTCTCCTTTGATATCTTCCAGGAGTTTTTTTATGTATTTGGGTGCTCCTGCATTGGGTGCATATATGTTTACCAGGGTTATATCTTCTTGTTGTATTGATCCCTTTAGTATTATGAAGTGGCCTTCCTTATCTCTTGTTATGGCCTTCACTTTGAGGTCTATTTTGTCGGATATAAGTATTGCTACCCCAGCTTTCTTTTCCTTTCCATTTGCCTGAAAGATATTTTTCCATCCCTTCACTTTCAGTCTGTGTGAGTCCCTTCTAATGAGGTGGGTCTCTTGTAGACAGCAAATGTATGGGTCATGTTTTTTTATCCATTCAGCCACTCGATGTCTTTTGGTTGGAGCATTTAGTCCGTTTACGTTTAAAGTTATTATTGAAAGGTACTTGTTTGTAGCCATTTCTTTTTTTGTGTGGCTGTTTTCTTTCTGAGCTTTTTATTTTTTCTTTTTACACCAGTCCCTTTAGCATTTCTTGCATTGCTGGCTTGGTGGTGATAAACTCCCTTAGCCTTTTTTTGTCTGTGAAGCTTCTTATTTCCCCATAAATTTTGAATGATAGCCTTGCTGGATAGAGTATTCTTGGGTTCAGTCCTTTGCTTTGCATCACTTTGTAGATTTCCGTCCATTCTTTTCTGGCCTGATGTGTTTCTGTTGAGAAATCATTTGATAATCTAATGGGAGATCCCTTGTATGTAACTTTCCGTCTCTCTCTTGCAGCCTTTAAGATTCTCTCTTTGTCCTGAACATTTGCCATGGTAATTATGATGTGTCTTAGTGTGGGTCTTTTCGGGTTCACCTTGTTTGGGACTCTCTGTGCTTGTGTGACTTTTTTCTTCCCCACCTCAGGGAAGTTTTCTGATATTATTTCTTCAAGTAGGTTTTCTAATCCTTGTTCATCTTTCTGTTGTTCTGGCACCCCTATTATTCGTATGTTGTTTCGTTTCATGTTGTCCCAAAGCTCCCTTAGGCTCTCCTCCTGTCTTTTAACACTTGGAGTGCGGGTGAATTTCCCGCCAAAATATAAGATGGCTCTGTCTTTTGGTTTTGTTCCATCCACCAAAAGGGTGGATTACAAACAAATATTTGGTAATACGCAGTTACAATCGGCCCGAGTTTACACGTTTCCCGCACTCCACCGCAAATCTATATGAACCGAGTTAAAGACGGCTCCCGCGGAGTACGCGCAATTCACGCGAGCCGACTTAACTCGTTTCCCGCACTCCAAGTGTTAATTTTTTTCTCCAATTGCAGTACAGTTTGGGTGTGTTTAGCTTCCTTGTCTTCTAATTCACTAATTCGGTCCTCCGCTTCTCCTAGTCTACTGTTGATGCTTTCAATGGTGTTTTTTATTGCAGCTATATCACTCTTCATTTCTTCTTGGGTCTTGCATAAGTTATTGATTTTTTCATCTGTTTCTTCTTGCTTCTTGCATAAGTAGTTGATTTTTTCCTCCATCCGGTTTATGCATGCTAGGACCCTTATTCTGAATTCTTTTTCTGTCATGTTGCATGCCTCTGTCTCATTTAGCTGCTTTTCTGGCGAGTCCTCCTTTTCTTTCCTTTGGGGGTTTCTTTGCCTACCCATGTTTGATCTCACTGACATATCTAGATGTTGAGTCGTTCAGTGGCTGCTCCCTGGGTGGCAGTGGCTCCTTGGGCTGTGGTTGCTCCTTGGGTGGTTGCGGTAGCAGCTGCTCCTCAGTTGGCAGCAGCTCCTCTGGTGGGTGTTGTTCACAGCTGTGTTGGCTCTTCTGGCTGGTGGGGGGAGGCTTCACGTACAGCTGCTGTTCCTCAGACAGAGGGTGTGGTGATCAGGAGGCTGCTGTTGCTTGGATCTGCTGCGTTGATTTAAAGGCACAAAATACAACACAACAAGGCACAACGTACCAGGCACTGAACACAAATATATTCACGATATTACTAACCCCAAATAAAGGTGACCCCCCGAATTAAGAGAATTAGGGGGTAAGGAGGAAAGAAGAGAAAAAGATAAAAGAGAAAAAAGAAAAGAAAAATGAGAAAGAAACAAAAAAGGAGTGCAAAAATGAAATTGGGAAAAAAAGAGGGGGGAAAAAAGAAAAAGAAAAAAAAAGAGCGAAAAGAGAGAATGAAGTAGAAGAGGGGAAGAGACTATTTGTATGAAGAGAAAACTCCGATAGAACTGCCACTAATCCCAACAAATTCCAGCAACAGATCCCTGGAGATGAATGCAAACTACAAACAACCAATGATATCAAGAGAGGCAAGGGAAAACAGAAGCATAAAAATAGCTGGGGGGTGGGGGAGTGGAGGGAGGGGAAAAACCAGCAGATAAAAATAAAAAGAAAAAGCAAAACAACCTCACAACCAGTCCTAAAAAAGAAAAAAAACAACACAAAACAAAACAAGCAAAGAAAACACACACACACAAACAAACAAAAAAACAATATAATCAACAATCAAGCAAACAGCAAGATAACAATAGAAAGATAAGAGAAAAAAATATTTGGATAGTGAAGAAGGATAAGGGATAGCTGTATAAGGATTTAGAGCAGTGGATTGGAAATAGGCTATATAAGAAGGGTGAAATTGGACAGGGGGTAAAAAGACGGAATAGGGAAAATCTAAAGCAGGAATAGGGTAAGAAAAACAGGACACCAAAAGGGGAAAGGTGAGGAAGAGGGTTTTAGCATAGAGGTAAAATTGAGGTAGGGAAAATTGATGCTAAAGGAACGATGAAAATAGAATGGAGAACACTACTCCCAAAATAAAAAAAGAGAAAATAAAATGGCACTTTAAAAAATGGTAAAATGGTAGTAATAATACTGGTTAAAAATAAAAATGTAGTAATTAAAAGGGTAAAATCAGGTGATGGAAAAAGGAGAAAAAGAAAAAAAATTGGTTTCTTAATTGAAAGGCGAAAAAAGAAAAAAAAAATTTGCAGTAGTGAAGGTCTTTCGGTTCTTCTACTCTTCAGCCTGGCTCGCCTTAGTCTTGCCAGGTATTCAGGAGAGTGTTGAATTTCCCTGCGATACACTGTTCCTCGGTGTTGTAAATCACAGTCCTGATTTTAAAGCAGGCCGTATTTGTGATCCAGACTGCCTTAATTTGTGTTCATCTAAGAGTTAGTTTGTGGCTCAGCCTCTGGGTGGCAGTGTTTTGGGGTTGGCCTCTGAGGCTATACGGCTTCTCTACCCAGCAGCAAGGTTTTATTTTCTCTATTGCACTTAAAACTCGTTTGGGGAGGTCAACTGCCCAGAGCTGGTTCTTAAATAATCGTTACCCTGCTCTGCGTTCCAGTACTAGGTATAAAAGCAAGAGTGGTTACAGCGAAATGTCAAAGCAAGTTTATTAACATGTCAGTTTTTAAATTGTACATGTAGTTTGTTTGTTTTTTTAATAATCGCACTAACATGATACATCCCAGAAAAAATGGTGGCCATCTATCCTGTTGTAGATAAATGTAAGTTACAGCTCTAAGATGGATAGATACAAATATAGAAATTGGAGATGGATATGTTGGGGTTTTTTAATGTATTTTTATTGATTTTAGAGAGGAAAGGAGAGGGAGAGAGAGATAGAAACATCAATGATGAGAGAGAACCATTGATCGGCTGCCTCCTGCACTCCCCCAACTGGGGATTGAGCCCGCAACCTAGCCATGTGCCCTGGACTGGAATCAAACCTGGGACCCTTCAGTCCACAGGCCAACACTTTATCCACTGAGCCAAACCAGCTAGGGCTAGATGGATGTGTTTTAAACACAGTGAGGAAGCATTTACATATACACGTAGGGTATTTCTTTTTTCTTTTTTTAAAAATAAATCTTTATTGTTCAGATTATTACAGTTGTTCCTCTTTTTTCCCCCCATAGCTCCCTTCCACCCGGTTCCCACCCCACCACCTGCCCTTACCCCCCCCCCCTCGTCCTCATCCATAGGTGTACGATTTTTGTCCAGTCTCTTCCCGTACCCCCCACACCCCTTTCCCCCGAGAATTGTCAGTCCACTCCCTGTCTATGCCCCTGATTCTGTTCTATTCACCAGTTTATTCTGTTCATCAGATTTTTTATTCACTTGATTTTTCGATTTACTTGTTGATAGATATGTATTTGTTGTCACTTTGTTGTTCATAATTTTTATCTTTACCTTTTTCTTCTTCCTCTTCTTAAAGAAAACCTTTCAGCATTTCATACAATACTGGTTTGGCAGTAATGAACTCCTTTAGCTTTTTCTTATCTGTGAAGCTCTTTATCTGACCTTCAATTCTAAATGATAGCTTTGCTGGGTAGAGTAATCTTGGTTATAGGTTCTTGCTATTCATCACTTTGAATATTTCTTGCCACTCCCTTCTGGCCTGCATAGTTTCTGTTGAGAAATCAGCTGATAGTCGTATGGGTACTCCCTTGTAGGTAACTAATTGTTTTTCTCTTGCTGCTTTTAAGATTCTCTCTTTGTCTTTTGCCCTTGGCATTTTAATTATAATGTGTCCTGGTGTAGGCCTCTTTATGTTCCTCTTGTTTGGGACTCTCTCTGCTTCCTGGACTTGTAAGTCTATTTCTTTCACCAGGTAGGGGAAATTTTCTGTCATTATTTCTTCAAATAGGTTTTCAATATCTTGCTCTCTCTCTTCTCCTTCTGGCACCCCATAATGCGAATGTTGGTACACTTAAAGTTGTCCCAGAGGCTCCTTACACTATCTTCGTATTTTTGGATTCTTTTTTTCTTTTTGCTCTTCTGATTGGATGTTTTTTGCTTCCTCGTATCCCAAATCGTTGATTGATTCTCAGACTCCTCTGTTCTACTGTTGAATCCCTGTAAATTATTCTTTATTTCAGTTAGTGTATGCTTAATTTTTTTTACTGGTCCTTTTTCATGTCTTTGACAGTCTCACTAAGTAGCAGTATAATCTTATTGATGGCGACCAGCACTCACTGCTGGTTCCCAGATCCTGAGTTTTCACTGTCTCCTTTGATTTAACTAGCTAAACTTGTTTGAGAACAGCAATTATGTTGAATATCTTTGAGTATTTCAAGTTTTTCTATATTTCTAATAATCTTCTTTATCTAATTTAGCATCTCCCTATATTTTTTTCAGTGTTCTTCCTGTAAGTATTCCTTTTTTATTTTTCATTTCCTTATTTATCTGTTTTACTTATTTGGACTTTAATGACCCTCTGAGGTGGAAGAAATGTTATCGCTAATCTAGTCTCGATTTGCTGCCTTACACTTTTTCCGTTTGGGTTACCCTGAATATCCTGTTTCAAACAAGTATGCTGCATCAGTGAAAGATACCAGGCCTTTTTACCCTAGAATAGTAATCTTCAACCTTCAGTATGCATCAGAATCATGGAAAAGGTGCTTGTGATCCACTCCCAGAATCCCCAGGTAGCTGGGAATGTGGCCCAAGAAGCATGTTTTACAAAGCTGCCCAATGATTCTCTTGGGCAGTCAGGTTGCAAACCCCTACTATAGATGGCACTTAGCCACACAACAGTTGTCTTCATATCAAGCATTATATTATTGGGTATCTCTTGGTTCATAAGTCTTTGGATGAAGCTGGTCTTATATACCTTTTAGAAAATTATAAATATCTAAAGTTTATTTAAAGTTGCATGGTCTCATTAATTGCTACCTTTCTTTTTTATCTAAAAATAAAATGTTCTTTTTAAATCTCATTGCTTTTAATGTTTTTTAGATTGATTTGCTGAAAAGTTAGTTATTGAACAGAATAATTTTAATTGAAGAAACCACAGTTTATGTTCTTTGTTGATTTTCAACATACTTTCTAATTCTCTGTGCTCTCGAGTTTTTAAGTAATTCATTTCACAATTTTTTATTCATCTTCAGTATATTTCTAGCATTCAGGAGTTATTTAGTTGTTTCAAGGAATTATTTGTATACTTCATGGACTAAAGTAGCTCTTATGCAGCCTCTATTCTTTGGTGTTCTTTTTTTTCCTTAAAGAATGAGTAGGTTGCAGTGTTCATTCCCAAGTACTAATATTGTACCAGGAGCCCCTCGCCCAGCTTGGTATGGCTCTAGTTCATGGTTGGTAGCTAGGATGCAAATGGTCGTGCCTGGTTAGTTCTTAGGAGATAATGTCAGACTTTTCCTAGTTTTGTAGGAAAAGTACTTGAATAAAAGATTTGAAGCCGTAAGCTCTTGTGGCCATAAGTTGGCCATGGTTGGTGTGTGGTAGCAAAACTAAAGCTAGAGAAGCAGTGAGACTGATCAAGTGGTCAAGATGTAGAAAAGTTACTGTGAAAATTAGGCGAATTACAAGAACAGTGCAGAGGCAGAACTAAGGCAGGGGTTAATTGGACGTAAGTCTGCCCTGCAGCGATAATGCTGCTAATGTGTCTGTCTCTTCCCCTCACTGTTGCTAAGTGAGAGGAAGATGTGACCCTTCCGGAGGCCTGTGACCAAGTGTCAGATACTGTGCTCAGAGAAGTCAGCTCTTTACAGCTCAATGTGATGAGTGTCTAGAGCAGCAGTCGCCAACTGGAGGTCCGAAGGGTTGGTGACCGCTGATTTAAGGAAACCATTGGAGCAGCAGTCACCAACCGGTGGTCCGTGAGGTCCAAAAGTTTGGCGACTGCTGGTCTAGAGGATACAACAGGAGAATACTGTGTCCAGGTTGGAGTCGCCAGGGAAGCCCATCTGTGCCCAGAAGTAAAGCTCAGGCTTTCTGACAAGATGAGCACTGCATGCACAGGTGCTCACAGTCTAAAGCTATTTTCCAACTTTTCAGTACAACTCATAGTAAGAGTTGCATTTTATCTGGTGGACCTGGGTATGCAGGGCTCTCTAGTTTCTCCTATTCTCTCTTAAGTAACTGTTGATTGGTATCCCCAAAGTTGATTTTGTATCCCAAAGCTTGAAAGGCACTGTTGTGTGGAATAGGGAGAAATAAGATAGCACTCACCCACCCCTACACAAAGAGTTGAGGATCAGACTAGGTATAGAGTAGCTTTACTGAAATGACTAGAAGAAAAAGACCTTCTAATCTAGACTGAGCATGGACAGCAATTGCTATAGCTGCTGGAATAAGGTGCCTTGGAGCATAAACACATAATGCTTTTGGCTCCTTCCTGTTGGAGAATCTTCATTCAGTTTCGAGAAGCTTGGGGGTCTTTGCTTTGGAAGCCCACTGTTCCTGGTTCCTTACCTGTACAGTTTGGGATAGGGACAGCAATGTCCAGGCATCTTTCAATGGGGTTTGAGTGGAGCCCCTGCCTGACATTAGGAAGTTCCTCCTGGAAGGATTTGGCTAATGAAAAACAAAGCTCTATCTGGATATGGGGCTTGATTGTAACATTTCCATGCTTATTCCACATTGAGCAGTTGCTGCTGGTTTTGGTGTTTAGATGGTTTTATTTTTAGGGCCAGGTCTAAAATGTGGCTGTGAATAAATTCTTTCTTGAATCAGACAAGAGTATGACTTTCATTCTGAGCAATGGAAAGAAAACGTGCAGCCAGTTCTGCTATAATGCAGCATATGCATTCCTAAAAATCACACTATGCAAAGTCATGCACTAGAAAGACCACAGGACTTATGAGGGAAATGGGAAAGAGGCCCAGCATACAAAAACTTTGTCATTGGCATATTTAAAAATAAGATAGGACCCTAATAAAAATGGTAGCACAATGTGACATTTTAAATGGCTAAGAAAAACAAATAACTACAATACATGTGGCACTTTATCTCGAAGAAGTCCTGCAGTTTGCTGGAGGAAGTGGGTGTCGGAAGGGCTCAACTCCTGGGTTATTGTGAATTGTGCTGCCATGGGATCTGAAATCACAGGGAAAGCTGTGCACCTGATGAGGACAGGGTAGCTACTGCAGGTGTGGGTTTTGTGTATTCCTGCCCAGCTAGATTCACCTGAAGGTAGTTATCACCAACTTTCTCCAGACAAAATCAGGCATAAGCACAGGTGAAATTTGCAGTGTGCTCAAATTGTTCCTAACACTTGGAGTGCGGGTGAATTTCCCGCCAAAATATAAGATGGCTCTGTCTTTTGGTTTTGTTCCATCCACCAAAAGGGTGGATTACAAACAAATATTTGGTAATACGCAGTTACAATCTGCCCGAGTTTACACGTTTCCCGCACTCCACTGCAAATCTATATGAACCAAGTTAAAGACGGCTCCCGCGGAGTACGCGCAATTCACGCGAGCCGACTTAACTCGTTTCCCGCACTCCAAGTGCTAATATATCCATCCTGTTGAAGCAAAACATTGTAGCAGCACTGACAATATATTATCTTTTGAAAACAGCTAAGAATCTATATATATAAAAGCTTAAGCGACCATTACAACAGAACGACCGGTCACTATGACACACACTGACCACCAGGGGGCAGATGCTCAACGCAGGAGCTGCCCCCTGGTGGTCAGTGCACTCCCACAGTGGGAGCACCGCTCAGCCAGAAGCCAGGCTCACGGCTGGTGAGCACAGCAGCAGTGGCAGGAGCCTCTCCCACCTCCGTGGCAGCACTAAGGAAAAGTGAGCCGAGTGGTAAGGAGCAAACAGGCATGAGAACAGGCAGGCGAGTGGTGAGGAGTGAGTGGTCCCGGATTGTGAGGGTGCAGGCCGGCTGAGGGGACCACACACCCACCCCCCGCTTCCCCCATGCAGGAATTTCATGCACTGGGTCTCTAGTGAGTATATATAACCTTAAACCCAGTGATCCTTATGGACAGGAAAGTATAATTGAAGGAGTTGGAGCAAAGATACGTTTATAATTATTTATAAAGGATTTATTTAACATGTGGGAAAATGGGATGCTGATGTTTAAAGCCTGCCTTTCATATTCATTTGAAAAGTTCTAATGAATTCAGTTTGCAGATTACATAGTCTGAATAAAATGGTGGGCTTTGTATAGTTAAATGGGATTCAGTTCAATGAGTATGGATAACAGTATTTTGAAATGTCAAACTCTATAAAGAGTTAATAATTCTGTATAAACTACAGTGCTTACTCTCTAACTTAAGCTAAAGAAAGCAATGGCCATGAATATCCAAGATAGTTAAAAACCAGTTTTGAATTTTTTTTTCAGGTTGAGACCCATTCTGCCTTGACAGTTTATTAAATTTACCAGCTTTTTGTTGTTGTTGTTGTTGTTTATCCTCACCCCAGGAGATTTTTTCCATTAATTTTTTAGAAAGAATGGAAGGGAGCAAGGAAGGGGAGGGGGTGGTGGGAGAGAGAGAGACATTGATGTGAGAGGGACACATCAGTTGGTTGCCTCCAAGACCGGGAATCTAACCTGTGACCCTTCTGTGTGCAGACCGACAGTCTAACCCAGTGATGGCGAAACTATGACACGCGTATCAGAGGTGACACGCGAACTCATTTTTTTGGTTGATTTTTCTTTGTTAAATAGCATTTAAATATATAAAATAAATATCAAAAATATGTCTTTGTTTTACTATGGTTGCAAATATTAAAAAATTTCTATATGTGACACGGCACCAGAGTTAAGTTAGGGTTTTTCAAAATGCTGACACGCCGAGCTCAAAATGTTTGCCATCACTTGTCTAACCACTGAACCCACCGGTGAGGGCTCATTACCACTTATCAAATGAATGGTCCATACTGACTTGTGTTGATTTGTAATGCATATATTATCATCATAGGAGCTATGTTTGTTTGTTTTGTTTTGTTAATTCTCACCCAAGGATATTTTTCCATTAAATTTTAAACAGAGTGAAGGGAGTGGGGGGAGAGAGAGAGAGAACATCTATGTGAGAGAGATACATCAATTGGTTGCCTCCTCTGTGGTACATCTACACAATGGAATACTACGCTGCTGTAAAAAAGAAGGAATTCTTACCATTTGCAACAGCATGGATGGAACTGGAGAGCATTATGCTAAGTGAAATAAGCCAGTCAATGAAAGAAAAATACCACACGATCTCACTCATTTATGGATAATAAAGACCATTATAAACTGATGAACAAAAATAGATACAGAGGCAGAGCAGCATCGAACAGACTATCAAACTACAGCGGGAAGGCTGGGGAGGGTTGGGGGGCAGGAAGGGGGGCGGGGTAAGAGATCAACCGAAGGACTTGTATGCATGCATATAAGCATAACCAATGGACATAAGACACTGGGGGATAGGGGAAGCTGGGGAAATGTCAAGAAGGGGGAAAAAAGGAGACATATATAATACTCTTTGTAATACTTTAAGCAATAAAACAAAAACAAAAACAAAAATTGGTTGCCTCCTGCACGTGTCCTGCCCAGGGCCAGGACCGAGCCGGCAATTGAGGTACCTGCTCTTGACCGGAATCGAACCCAAGACCCTGCAGTCTGGGGTGGTGGGGGAGAGGGAGAGAGGGGGTCTGACTTCCGATCCACTGAGTCAAAGCAGGTAGGGCAGGAGCTATGTTTTTAGGCCCAAGTCTAGTTCGTCATTTTCCCTGTACTAGAACCATGTCCTTAATGTAGCTATCCAAATAATAAGGAGCTAATATGCTAATTAGACAGGACGGCAGGACGACCTTCCAGAACAACCAATGGTCAGGGGGCAGGGCCACAAGGCAGCCAGGGCTGCTGCGAGGGCCGAGCCCCTTGCACGAATTTCATGCATTGGGCCTCTAGTATAATATATAGCTAGTAAGGTATATTTCACTCATTATTCTTTTCAAACAAGTCTTAGCTTGTCTTCCAACCAAATCTTTACTGAGATTGTGATTGGAAGTGTGTTAGAATTAAAATGGAGAGAGGTTGCTTCACAGTATTTGGTGTTAATAAAATAGGATTGTGGTCCCACAAGTAAGAATGGTGTGTTGATTTGTTTTATGTCATCTATGTCAAGTTCTGACATCAGAATACAAATGAATTTGGTAGATTTTCTTCTTTCCTTGGTGCCGAAACTTACTTTATAGTTAGCTGTTCCTTACCTTGCCTAGTCCGAAAGTGGTTTTCAGAGATAATTCTTTCATAACTATACTTTTATCTTTCCTTGGTAATTTTTTCGTTTTCTTTCTGCTGTCAGAGATCAGTCTTAAGAATTCATGTTTTTCCAAAAAGTTGTCCATTTCTTGAAGATATTCTCATGTGTTTGCATAGTGTATACAAAGTGGGTTTTACTCATTTAACTTTATATGCAATCTGTGCAGGTTCATTGTTTCTGGTGCTCTTTATTCCTTTGTATATTTCCAGACTTCTGTCCAATATCATTTTGCCTGAAGAACTTTAACATTTCTTATAGTAGAGATCTACTGGCTATAAATTCTCTCAGCTTTTTTCTGGAAAAGTTTTCACTTCTGCTTTGTTTTTGAAGGATATTAATGCTACATATATACCATATGTCCAAGTTGGCTTCTCTTCTTTCATGCACATTAAAAATGCTTTTTCTGCCCTAGTCAGTTTGGCTCAGTGGATAGAGCATTGGCCTGTGGACTGAAGGGGCCTGGGTTTGATTCCAGTCAAGGGTACATGCCTGCATTGTGGGCTTGATCCCTACTAGGGGACGTGCAGGAGGCAGCCAGTCAATGATTCTCTGTTATCATTGATATTTCTATATCTCCCTTCCTCTCTGAAATCAATAAAAATATATTAAAAAATAAAAATGCCTTCTTTTTCTTCTGTTTTTACACTTTTGAAGAAAAAAAAAATAAGCAGTTCTGATGGTGTATCTGTTATGTCTTTTTCTCTCCCTGCTTTGAAGATTTTCTGTTTATCACTATCTTTCAGTAGGTAATTATGTGCCATAGTTTGGTTTTTCTTTGTGTTTATCCCAACTGGTATTTGTTAAGCTCCTTGGGTTATAGGCTTCTGGTTATCAACAAATTATTGAAAACTTTCAGCCATTATTTTCTACAGATATTTTTTACACACCTTTTTTCGGAATCAAATTGCACATATGCTCCACTACATGATGTTATCCCACAGCACACTTGGGCTTTATTCATTGTATTTTCTGTCTTCACTTTTTGCTTTATTTTGGGTAGAGTCTATAGATATACCTTTAAGTTATCTGATCTTTTCTCTTGTGGTATTCAACCTGTTAAACACATCTAATGAAATTTTTATTTCTATTCTTCCATTTCCTCATGTTCGTGTTGTCCTTTAAATCCTTGAGCACATTGAGGTTATTTATAACAGTTGTGGAAATGTCCTTTTTTCACAATCCCTTCATCTCTCATTTTTAGCTTTCTTTCCATTAACTGTTTAATCTTGGTTATGGGTCCTATTTTCCTATTTCTTTGCATGTTTAGCAAGTTTTGATTGGTAAATGTTGTGACTTTTACATGTTGGATTTTATTGTATGCTTTTAACAGTGTTAGTTAGGTTTGTTTTGGCAGCCAGTTGTTGCTTACATATTGGTTTGATCCTTTGAAGGCTTATTTTTAAGCTTTGTTAGTGCCGTTCTAGAGTAGCCTCTATAACAGCGGTTCTCAACCTGTGGGTCGTGACCCCTTTGGGGGTCGAACGACCCTTTCACAGGGATCGCCTAAGACCATCGGAAAACACATATATAATTACATATTGTTTTTGTGATTAATCACTATGCTTTAATTATGTTCAATTTGTAACAATGAAATTGGGGGTCACCACAACATGAGGAACTGTATTAAAGGGTCGCGGCATTAGGAAGGTTGAGAACCACTGCTCTATAATGTAGCTAGTACTTGTTCTGGGCTTTCTACCCAATGCCCTGCGTATTCGGTGAAGTCTTTCCATTCTGGCTGGTGAGGGCTTCCAGGCTTTGTGAACTCTGGCAGTTATTCAATTTACAGGTAATCGTTCTCTCCCAAGCCTTGTGGATTTCACCCTATGCATGCTCAGATTCGTGTTCAACTCAAGTGGATCCCTAGGCAGTTCTGGAGCTTTCTGTGGAGCTCCCTCCTTTTCAATACACTATCTCACAAAATATAGCCTCTTGGGCCTCCTCACAGCCAGTCTGTGTTCTCAGTTCAGCGTTTTTGCAGGCAGTATCTGAGTTCCTCTCCCTGCACTTGCAGCGTGGAAATGGCCTCCAGCCAGAAAATCAGAGGATTGCTGGGCCCACCTTGTTTGTTCCCTTCACTGTAAGAGCATGATCCTGCACTGCCTGGTGTCCGTGTCTGAAGTGGTTATTCCATGGCTGTTGTTCAGTTTTCTAGTTTCACTGGCAAGTGAGGAGATCCAGATACTGTTTCCCTCTTGTGGTTGAAAGCAGAAGGCACATTTCATTTTTACAGAGACAGGCTTCTAAAGCAGCAAATTTTAACAAGTTAACAATACATTTGAAGGTACTGTTTTTGCTGTCAAGCATGTTAGGAGAGACACTAAAATGGTGTGTTTTTTCTAGTTGAATTTTATGCCAGTAAACCCTAGAAAATCATTTAGTAGTCTCTGAATTCATATCCTTAAGGAACTATCAGTTCACTGAGACAGGCTTCTGTGTTTTCATTGGATCTTTTTTTCTGGTGAGTCACAATAAATTCTCACACAGTTTAAATTGTGGAGGATTTATTTCCCTGAATCTCAGTGTTTACCTTTGAATTAGTCATTAGCAGTTGATTCTGCTCTATAGTGCAGTACTCACTGTCCTCAGATTGGCACAAAGTAATCAGCTGTGTGACGTTCGGCAGGCCACTTATCTTCTGATCTCTAAGTGGAGGAAGCTGGACTAAAAGGACTTTACAGTCCCTTTTATTCACTTATTTAGTAAATATTATTATGTGTTCTAAGCACTAGAGATACATTAGTGAATGAGACAGACAGGGATCCTGCTCTCATGGAACTGTATGGAATATGACAATATATCCTATATAATAAAAGCCTAATATGCTAAGTGTCCGACCATTCATTCGACCGTTCGACCAGTCGCCATTATGCACACTGATGCCCCTGGGGGGCAGGCCTTCTGTCTAGTAGGTTAGCTTGCTACTGAGGTCCCGCTGATTGGGACTGGGTGAGATGGGCTGGACACACCCTGGAGCCCTCCCGCCGTCCCTCCCCAGCCCTGATCGTGCACCGGTGGGGTCCCTCGACCTGGCCTGTGCCCTCTCACAATCCAGGACCCCTCAGGGGATGTCCGCAGGCCAGGCCGAGGGACCCCACCAGTGCACAATTCCATGCACCGGGCCTCTAGTACTATAAATAAAAACCAAATGAGAAAGAAATAATTAGTGAGGAGTGCTACAAAAAACAAAGAGGGGCAATTGGAAAATGGTGATGGGAAGGGGCCCACATTAGATGGGGTGGTTCGAGAGGGCTTCTCTGAGGAGGTGGCATTTGACCGGCCATCTAGATAAGCAGAAGAAACCAGCCATTTGATACTCCAGGCAAGAGTCAGGACCTAGCTCAGTGCTGGCAGTCTGATTCTGAGACAGTCCAGCTGTAAACACTTCTCTCCCTAAATTAGGCCGAAGAGATGTTATATCGCCCGATAGGTGGACAACAGAGGATCTCGGGAGTCATATTGGGGTGGGTGAAATCAGCAGGGACTGTAATGGCAACCTTGAGCCAGTACAGTTTTAACAGGGAGATGGAGGCCAGGTTCAACAGTCCTGGTCAGCATGAGCCAACATGAATCCATTTCTAAATTTGCAGAACCATGGATAGCTCCATAGGACCCATTGCCTAAAAAAAAAAAAAAAAGTTGGGCTTTTTCTGATTCATATATAAAGGCGACATGCACTTTGTATCCTAGAAATCCTGCTTTGTGGAAGGAAGCCACCAGGAAAACTTCTTGGAGAGTTAAGGAATGTGTGGCTTTTTTTAATAGGAAAAGAAATGACACTGAGAAACACGAACAGTGTGGGATTTTGTCCTAGTAAAAGCCTGCTACCTAGGCTAACACTGTCTCCTCTGTTGCTGAGAGCATTCTAATGTGCATTGGTATAGCACCAACTAAAAACCAGTTTGGGGTTAGTAACTTTTAAAGACCCAAACAGCTCTCACTTGTTATTATCACCCTGGCATGTGTAGTCTGCAAGAATCCCTCTTCCCAAGAAGGCCGGAGCCTCTAGCCTGTCTCCACTCATCACACCTCTGTCACCTCACCCTTTACCCCCAAGTCATGTGGCCTTCCAGCTTGCATCTGCACAGGATTATTTCTGATGTGATCTCTTTTTAGTCAGGGAAATCATTATTGTCAGCCATTACCTAAAGATCAGTTGTCCACTCACCTGCAGTTGTATTTCTCTGTTCCTTAAAGCAGCATTTAAAAAATATATATGTTTTTATTGATTTTAAAGAGGAAGGGAGAAGGTAGATAGAAATATCAATGATGAAAGATAATCATTGATCAGCTACCTTCTACACACTCCACACTGGGGATCAAGCCCACAACCCAGGCATATGCCCTGATCAGGAATCAAACCATGACCTCCTGATTCATAGGTCAATACTCAACCACTGAGCCATGTTAGCTGGGCTTGAAGCATCATTTTAGCAAATTCCTGATTTGAACATTACGTTTTTTCTTTAACAACTTTTATCTGTCTTTCTTGAATCCTATAGTCTGGCTTTTACCCTTAGTACTCTAGTGAAACAACTTGCCCGAGTTTTTTAATGACTTCTAATCTCCCCTTTTCCCCTCCCTCCAATTACTTCTTCTCCATTCTCCCTTACCTCTCTGTGTATGCCACTACTGACACATCCTGTTGCCATGGCATTCTCTCTTTCCTTTTGGGAAGCCTGCTGTTGCCTTCTGGCTTCTCTGTTGCCTCCTGGTCCTGCACATGGCTCTCCCCAGCAGGCTCATTCCTCACTCTTCCCTTTGGTGTTCCTACTCTCAATTCAGCCATCATTTATGGGCACCAATTCCCACGTACTTATCTCCAGCCTTGACTTCTGCTCCCTCTTTTGTGCTCAGTAGCAACTTCACCTGAATAAACTCTAATTTATCTTCCTCTCATCCTTCCTCAGCTACATCAAATTCTCCTATTAGTATCCCTGTCTCCTGGGCACTAGGTTCTGTAGTTCATAATCATCCATGATCCATTTCTCTGTTCTCAAGAAGTTGTCTGGTCATGTCAACTCCAGCTTCGAATTGGAGTGGGTTGAGGAATGATGGACAGAGGTGAAAGTGGAGACAGCAAATATAGACCAAGTTAAGCTGTAATGGACATGTGAGTAGAAGGTAGTTCTGAGAAGAGCAGATTAGAGGGGATATCTAGAGTAGAAAAGATTGGAGGACATTTTTGAACACAGATGGGGGAATGATCTGATACCGGAGAGGTGGAAGGTTAACAGAAAGAGAAAGGGTCCTCAGAAGGATTCAGCTTGTCTTACTGGTAACAGCTTATTAAATGCTCTTTCAGTTAGATATACTTTAGGTTATAAATCCTTTAGAAATGTATCCTATAGATTTGCCAGCATTGGAATGACATAAGCCAAGGTTATGTGTCACAGTATTGTTTGAAATATCAAAAAATTGTTGGATATTAGTGTATGTTGCACTGTGGGTTAGTAAAATGAATTATAGTACATTTATTCAGTGGACTGCTGTGCAGCTTTAGAAAAGAATAAGAAAACTGGCCTAATAGACAACAGTTTCTAAGATAAAGCAAATGAATAAAAACAAGATATGACAAAACACTATGTCTGGTATACTACCATTTGTATTTTTTAAAGGAGGGTTGAAGTAGAAATATTTATATTCTTACTTGCTTGCATATACTGTAAACCAAAATTCCCCAAGAGGTGCAGGAAAGGGGAGACTTTTTTTATTTATTTTATTTTATTTTTCAGGAGAAACAGTTTGCAAACTGGGGAAATACAGCATCCAGTGCAAACTGAAAGTGCACTCCATTGAGACAGAGGGGAGGCTGCCCTTTTTTTCTATCCTCACTGGAGGATATTTTTCCTGCTGATTTCTAGAGAGAGTGGAAGGGAGCTAGGAGAGGGAAAGAGAGAAAGAAACATCGACATGAGAGAGACACATTGATTGGTTGCTCCTGCATGCACCTCTATTTGGGCTGGGAAACCTGCAGCTGAGGTGCGTGCCCTTGACCAGTAATCGAACCCAAGACCCATCTGCGGGCCAAGGCTCTAACCACTGACCAAATCTGGCTAGGATGAGGCTACCTTTTATCAAGAAAGTTTCCAACCAGGTTCCCAGTTAGTCCAAATTGTGCAATTCTGACTGGTTGTTATAAAAGTCAATGAGGATACAATTGTCCACTTCTGATTGAACGGAACAGGTTTCAGTCCATTGATAGAAAGACGAAACTAGGGCTTCCCTGCAGTGGGTGACTCAGACAGCCTACACGAGCAGAGCATAGTGTGGGAAGCCGAGAGTTCAGTCTAAGGATTTTCCCAATATACAGAGTATTGGAGGAGCCCCTGTCAGCAAATGGTTGCTAGACTCATTCTTTATAAAATTTGGACCTTCAGTTGATCATTGGAAGTTTATTTTGAACTTGTCCTTCTGCTCTGTCCTCCCTTAGAGATTAAGAAAACAAAGAATACATTCCTCTTGACAGACCTATTCAGTGTGTCGTGTATAAAAAGCATTGTGTGGTTAATAAAGCTGCTGCAGTTCCTCGATTGAGCTGCAGTCCTCCCGATCCCGCTCTCCTGTCTTTCTTTCTTTTCTCAATTCCCACCTGCCTACCTCAGCCCGGTTCAAACTTTCAGGCTGGCCCTGACAAACATATACATTTCTTCTTGGGGTTCACATCAAATCTGTTTTTCCTCAGGGTCCACAGATATTTCAAGGATACGTGGAAACCAGACAGTGGCTAACTGGAGGGTTGAGGGTCCTGGGTAGATGGCACCTTAGAGGACGGGGAGATGATGGGAGGCCTTTCATCATATGTCTTTTTTACAATTTTAGACTCTTGAACTATTTACATGTATTTTAATCTCTTCCAATTTTTAAACAAACTGAATTGATTAAAAAAGTTTTCCAAAATACTTGTGCCAGTTGAATGAAAATCAGGTGGTTTTACATCAGAAATGATTTGACTTCTCTAAATGTCCTGTTGTGAGTCTTCTTTGGTGGCCTTGGCCTATTCTTTCACTTTGGAGGAAATGCTTCCAACTCATATTTTATCATTTTCTTCTCCTTAGAGAACTTAACTTCTCCATTGCTAATTTTATTAAGCAGTTTTCTTACATTTCTTTCCCTTTCTTCTACCCAAAGGCTCTGTGTTCTCGTTACCAGGTTAGATAATATGTAGACAGGTCATATAAATAGGAGGATAGTTATTTACCTAATACTTGAATTCTTACCCTGACATTTCTTGGTAACCCTAGGAAAGTATTAAATAAAACTCTTGACTTTATCTTAATAAATATTAAATTCAGGAGACCATATCTTTAAGACGGATTGAAAAACAGCAGCCAGGTTTGACGTTGAGGAGCTGACACAGGCAGGAACTTTTGTTGGCAGGAAAGAGAGCTGTCTTTACTGATAGAACATGTAGTAGAGCTAGGACCCCTGGACAGGCATCATCCCAGGACATCCAAAGGAACTCCTGAGTATCTTGAGTACCCCACTAGGGCTGGTGGTCTGCAGTGGCAGCCATGGCACCAATTGGTAGAGCAGCCCCGCAGAAATGGATGGTTGCACCTTAACCGGTTTGGCTCAGTGACTAGAGCGTCAGCCCATGGACCGAAGGGTCCTGGGTTCAGTTCTGGTCAAGGGCATGTACCTTGTTTGCGGACTCAATCCCGTGCAGGAGGCAGCTGATCTATGTTTCTCTCTCATAGATGTTTCTATCTCTCTATCCCTCTCCCTTCCTCTCTCTAAAAAAATCAATAAAAATATTTTTAAAAAAAATAAATTGGTGGTTGCATCGTGTGTCTGCACAAGCTGATAGATTATCTTGGTTCTAATAAGATATTTTCTTGAATCAATTTCCTTTTTCCTTTCAACTTCTCAAGCCTGGAATAGGTATTATCCATGAGACCCATTCTCTTTTAATACCATTCTTCAGAAGTCTCAAATTTTGTTGCTTCTTTCAGCAAATACCTTCCCATCTTTCTTTTTTAGACAAAATAAGCAAGAGGGTGATTTCCTTGTCAGACTTTGATGGAAAACAAATGCCCTTAAAAGTAGGCTTTCCAAAGTTTCTGATTTTTAATGTTCTTGCCATTAAAACATTAAAATTCTGAGTTTGTAAGGAACATTTTTAACTAATTCAAAGATGACACTGGGAGTGAAATTGGTAGCAGGACATCACAGACCACTGTGATTTCAAACTCTTGGCAGGTACATCTCCGTTTATGGACGCATTAACAGCCAATGGAACAACCAACATACAGACATCTGTTACAGGAGTGACAGCCGGGAAAAGGAAATTTCTTGACGACAGAAGAGACCAGCCTTTTGACAAGCGGTTGCGTTTCAGTGTGAGGCAAACAGAAAGTGCCTACAGATACAGAGATATTGTCGTCAGGAAGCAGGATGGCTTCACCCACATCTTGTTATCAACAAAATCATCAGAGAATAACTCACTAAATCCAGAGGTGAGAAATGTTCCTTGGGCTGATTTGTGCGTCCTGTTTCTCCAAGCCCTGTTTTCCAGGCCTGCTCAGCCAAATTGGCACTTTTTTGTGTGTTTTTCTAACTCTCCTTCTGGGCCATTTCATAGTAACCACCAGGAGGTAGGAAGCACAGGTGAAGTGTGACAGTCTTGGTCCTTATAACCCTCATGACTGCAGTGAAGTCGGGACAGTATGCATGTGTTGAGTGTCCATCTTCATTGTCAAGGGTGTGGATTGGGACAGGAACCAGAGTTCTGAATGGAGGAGGTGGTAATTGTGCTCCAGGTTATGAGCTCTTAACCTGGGGGCGTGTGGGGCATCTGGGAGATTCCCGCCTTCCTGAAGTTACATGTAGAATGTGTGTGTGCACATTCTTTTCTTTATCTCGTCATCAGATTCTATAAGGGTTCTTTGTTGTAACAAGACTGAAATAACCCTGGGTTTCAACCCCTTCAGAGTATTTTAACATCATTCCCAGTCAATCTACAGCATGGAAGTGGAGCTTAACACCTACAACAATTTCAACACATGTTCACTACTAGTAGTACCTGGTAAAGTTAGTTTTCAAGGATCAAGGGAAACTAATGCTTGCAAAGGTTTAATTCTTTGACCTAAATAGATAACCTTGGTTCTAGTAATATCTAAAATCAGAAGTATTTGAACCTGCATTGTACCTTACTTAAAATTTAAAGTTCTGGTAATTGCTTGTTTTCCACTTGTGAGCAGCGAGGTCAAGTTTTTCCCAAACAAGAAAACCAGACTGCATCAAGTTTGTATATCTGGCCAGGGTCACATGACAAACCAGTTCGGCACTGGTTCCCAGTCCATTTTCAGACTACAGAGCCCCTTCATTGGTTATTTGTAAATGCTGCAGAGATGATTCCAAATGGTTTTGTGCCTTTCTAGCAGTCTCCATGCTCAGATCCTTGCACCTAATGCACTTAAGCACCACACTATTGGGATTTTGTCTCAAGTGTGGCAGGCTGGTGTTCAGCAACAACAACAAAACCCAGGGAACTGAACTGGTTTCTTTCAATGGTTGAATGTGTCAGCTGCTGTTTAAAGTGTAGAAATTCCAAGTGGACATAATATGTAATTTGCCTTATCTTCTGAAAGCCACAATGACTAGAATATTAAGGTAACTTAGATTCACATGTCTTTCCAATTATACTTTCTGGCTAGCATTCCCAATCTCTGGTTACAGAAATAAGAAATTTGTGAGTTATTTTAAATTGTGGTAGATACAGGGAACAGTATTAGGCTGTAAATCTACTTTGTGTAGATCCAGATATTCCACAATGAAATGCTTTTAGGATTCTGTATCGAAAATACTCTTTGCCACTTTAATTTTTGGTGACTTTCAGGTAATGAAAGAAGTCCAGAGCGCACTGAGCACGGCTGCTGCCGACGACAGCAAGCTCGTGCTGCTCAGCGCGGTGGGCAGCGTCTTCTGCTGCGGTCTCGACTTTCTTTATTTCATACGGCGCTTAACAGATGACAGAAAAAGAGAAAGCACTAAAATGGCTGAAGCTATCAGGTATGCATGAATGGCATTTTTAAAACATTAATTTGAGTGTTTTGCTTTTAGTTACCAATGGCTGATAGGACAGGCTTAAACAAGCTTGTGAATGAAATGTACATCTCCTTCCACTGGGAGACACGAGTAGTAAAAGTAATTAAATCATCTATCTTTTCTGTGGGCCTGGCATACGTTACTACTTGCCTTGAGCAAATAACTGATTTCAAGTCTGGCTCAAACCCTGTGAAGTGCTCAGGGAACATTTAATGATTAGAGTATACAATAGCATATAGCCACATTATTTGTCATATGAGTGTGTTCTGTCTTCGCCCCTTAAATAAAGATGCATTCTCTTTCACATAATAATTTACATTTGCTTGACTCTAAAATTAATTGTCTAGGCTTTGTGATGATTCAGTTTCATAATATCACATGAAAAGTTTTGTTGTGTTTTTTTTTTAGTATAAGCAGTACACATTCTTTTTCAAATGTATCCTGAGTGTCAACGACACATAAAACTATAACACAGTAAAAAGTAAAAGTTTCCTCTATCTCACCCCCCATCTACAGTTCATTTGTATGTCTTCCCCAACCATTTTCTAAACATTTTTAAATATGTATTCCACACACACACACACACAAATAATAAAGCTTTACTTTTATTTCTGTTAAATAAATGGAATTATACAGTGTTGTTTTACAACTTCCTTTTTTCATTTAATAATATGACTAGATGTTTCCATTTTCTGTTTCTGTTTTTGGATTTTTCCACTACTATATCTTAACAGTTGAAAAATCTTTTCCTAGAACCACATAATTCTGCTATAAGCATGTCCAGGTACATATATTTTATGTCCCTCATTTCTCATGCTAATTACTATATGTATTTAAAGTATCTAATTTTCCATAGTGAAATGTACTTATTTATTTAAAGTGAATGAAACCCAGCCCTGGCTGGTGTGGTTCAGTTGGTTGGAGTGTCATCCCATGCATGAAAAGCTCAAAGGTTTGATTACCAGTCACATACCTAGGTAGCGGGTTTGGTCCGTGGATGAGGTGCATATGAGAGACAACTAGTCCATGTTTCTCTCTCACATCAATGTCTGTCTTTCTGTCTGTCTGTCTCCTCAAATAAATAAATAAAGCCTTGAGTGAAGATTAAAGTGAATGAAGCCAAGTCACCAACCAAGAGGACCATTGTGCTCCCCACACACCTCCCTAAAATGACATGTCCCTAAGTGAGCCCTTAAGGACCCTTTGTTATTTACAGAAAGATGAAAACTTAGAGAGTCACAGATTTGCAAAATGGCAATAAAGTTGGTTGGGTCCTCTCCCAAATCCCTAGGTATTTGGAGAGTTGACATTGAGCCTCTTTTGATAATTACTGGGCTTCATGTGGCTGAGACCCTAAGCAGTGACCTTGGGGACACAGCTTTGTGGTCCCTAATCCATTCAGAAGTGCATGTCAAGATTGGTAGAGTGCACTTCTGTTTTGGTAGGTCTGGAGTTGCGTGTGGCATCTCTCTCTGACAGATCTCCACACGTCGGGCATTACTTTGGCCTTTTATAACATTTTTAATGATTTTCAAAATTATGTTTTCTCATATGGTATATACATGTATACAGGGCATTGTTTATTTCTTAGTCTTCTTGAACATTACCATTTCTTAAGCTATCATATAGTAATTTTTTAAAAATACTTTCATTTCAAGTGTTATTTTTAGTCTCCTAAATAATTTCAAATTTGTAGAATGCTAGATGGGACCATCTTGTTATTCAGTTTGAAATTAAACTGCTTGACCATCCATGTGATTCCTTGAGAGATTGTCAGTACCTCTAAGACAATCCTAATTGTTAAGTCCATTCTATCTTTTCAGGATGAACTAATGAACTTAATTTTTATTTTTCTGGTACAAAACATGTCTTAGATGGTGACCGCATGTTTTCTGTAAGAGCACACTGATTTTACACATAATACTGTGATTTGGGGAGATCTGCTGTGATAAGAAAATAGACCTTGCCAGCCAATGCTTCTCAGTGCTGGCTCACTTCACCCCACAGGCATTTCCCAGTGCGCCATTTCTAAATCTTGTTGGTGCCTCAACCCTAATCCCAGCCCATTCCTCCAGTGTTGAATTGCTCTTGTCAAGGCTAAGGCTCATATTGTTGGGATTAGAAAAAGCAGAGGAGAGATAGATTAGAGGGATTTCATTTGTTAAACTTCTAGGTAATGCTAAATGTTTATTTTCATCAACTACCCACTCCCCCACTTTTTTCTCCTGACCTTCCCACTCTCCTCACTCCTCATAAGAACTGAATCAGTATTCTAGGGAAAAGTCAAATCCTGCTTTAGGGAAACTTAACTTGGGTCTTCTTTAAATGAATATATTTTTGTCATTGTTAATTTTTCTTAATGTACACTGGCAGGATCCTAAAAATAATTAGTTACACCAGATTCACTTAACTTTTACTCTTGCTCATTTGCATTTCAGTTAAGTTTTATATGTATAAAATTAGCCTGTACACATAAAGCTATTGCTATGTATATTTTTTTGTTTCTGTGGTATCTTGTTTTGATTTCTTAAAACTTTGGGGCAAAGAATGTCATTATAGCAAGTTTCCAAAAGAAAAGTAGGAAATAAGATTAGATTTAAACATTAGCTTTGTCAGGAATCTACTGCCGCTAATTCTGTTATCAGAATTACTTGTGATAAACAGCTTACAAATAAATTGTAATAAAAATATTTGGTACATTAGTGATAAAATTATTACGAGTCAGTTTGTAAAGTTAGGCTTTTGAAATCTTCGGGAACTGAAAGACCAGGGAGCCTTCTCTTTCCAGAGGGGGGGCATCTTCTACACCACAGAGTGAGACAGAGACCTGGGTGAAGAACAAGGCCAGTGAGTAAGCATGCCCCTAGAACCCAACCGCTCCCCCATTCAGCCCTATTCTATATATTCACTATGAAGGGAGAGCTCAGCTGAGATGGGGCAGTGAGCTACTAAAACTTCAGATCTGGTGACCTCATTTCCCCCAAACAGTTCCTAGCGTAGTGGGTTTTATGTGAGTTTCTAACTCTTTGGTATGTCTGTGAAGTATTAAATGTTATTCAAATAAATGGATTGAATTTTTATTTTGTTTAATTATAAGTCTTTTAAAACCCCATTTGTGGCCAATGATCTTTCCTTCGTTGTCATACCCGCACAGTCTTTAATTCAATTTGCAGATAATTCAAAGGAAACTGAATTTTAAATTCAATATGTTGCATTGAGCTAAGCACATTTGAACATTCATGCATTTTGATATTGTTTTAAAATAACTTGCAAAAGCAAGGAAAACAGGTTCTCCTTGAATGCCAGGCCCCTGGAGCTTCATCCCCAGCCCTGAAGGCAGCTCCGCATCCTCACTTCTGGTAGTGACTGGGAAGTTTATACTAAACAGAAAAGCAACTCGATAACGTTTTGTTTTGTTTTTGTGTTTTAAAAAAAAAAACAATTTATCTGAGAACCATGCTCATCTCTGGCATCCCAGAGTTTACACTCTAGAAAGGTCCAGGTTGTGTTCTCTGAAAAGGGACATATCTTCACCCCAGAGGCGCTGGCTAAATTCATCCCCTTCTCAGAAACAGCTATGGCTTTCAGATTAAGTTATCATTCCAAGCAAAAATAACAATTAAAGCAGCACCAAGGGGTGGGAGATCCAGTTCCAAAAATATTTCTCCAGCTTGTTAAAAATACAAGCTTTGATTTTGCAATATCTATCTTAGAACCTTTTTTCTTTTATCCAAACATGTAGAGAGAGAAAACACTGCTACATGGAATAATTAATTCCTTTTACCATTTCTCTATAGAATTTATTATTACACTATTTTGATCATTTTTCCATGTTAATCTACCATCCCATTCGTAGTTTCCAGATGTTCATATGAGGTAGATGAAAGTGGAAAGACATGCAAGTATGTTCATGTAGATTATCAACAGTTATTTCAAGGACCTATTTAAAAGGTTGCCTGGCTTTCTTTGTATCAGTAAAACCCAATGTGATCTTTCTACCAGTGCCTTAGGTGCTCTCATTTAAAAAGTCTTAGTGCAACTCATTCATTTGAATGAATTTATTTTCATTCAAGAAAAAGATTCAGCAAACCTTGGGGACCAGGCTGAGGTCTATGACTATGGGTACCTTTGAGAACAGTTTATGGAGCTAGGCTTGCAAGCTGCCAAATTCTGCATACAGTCCCTCCTTTTTTCCTGTTCTACACATGCACACACATACACACCCTCCAACCCGTCCTCGAAAAAATATATGGCCCTCTGTGTCAGTGGCGAGCAGGGGTACTATCTAAGATGCCAAATCATGATTTTCAGAGATAATCTGAACAGAATGCTCTAGCTTTTAAATTGCTGAATGGTAGAGAACACCCAAGGATAGGGGTCAGATTTAGAATTTAGAATTCTGTGATTCTGATCTGGAACTAAGACTGCCTTAAAGGAATTATTGGGTACTTATTTTGGTGTGTATTTTTCCTTCTCTTCCCCATGTTAAAGCAGAACAAAAAGCAACCTCTGAGCATAAAAAGAGCTTCTAGTGGTGGAAAAGGTGCACATTCCCAGTATGGCATGGCACCAACCTACCCTAAAGCAGCCTACTATTCCAGCCTGAACCTAAAACAAATCTACAAATAGCTTTGGCTCCGTTTTGTAAAATATCCCATCCTCTGTGAAGGCCATCCTACCCTTAGTCTCACTCTCCTCTGAAATCCTGCTTTAATTGTATTCCACAACACACAGTCGAGTTCAAAATGGTGTCTATGGTTTCTGCTCTTCTTGTTTGAATCTCATATTTTAAACCAGCCTGTAAGCTTCTTGTCTCTATATCCCCAATGGCATTCAGTCTAGTCCTATATAAACTCAGGAAATATCTGTTGTTTCCAAATAATCAGCTGTCTAAAATCACATAATCCAGTCCAGATCCCAACCCCATGGTTCCTGACCACAATCCTCCAGTCTTTGCTCAACATTGGACAATGTTAATAGTATGCCCTGTGCTAGGTTTTCTCTGTGAGAGCTTCTAGATTGGTCATCTGAAGCTCATGATGTTTATTGGGCTTCTTGTGTCTTAAAGGGAAGGAAGGCTGAGGGAAAAACATACTGGTCGTAGAGCCCATGAGCCACTGCAAATGTAAGAGCAGCCTCAGGCTGTATGTTGCCCATCATCTTCAGATAGGTCCTGTTGCAACAGCCACTTCCAACATGGCAGCTCAGGTATCAGTAAGCCTTTCTAGCACACAGCAAATAAATCCATGGGCCACAACTCCTGAGGGACGGCCTTCAACAAATCTCAACTCATAATTTTCACAGAGTTTACATCCTAGTAAATTGAATTCCATAATAGTGGGTTTTTTTGTTGCTCAAATACATAATATTTTGAGTAATTCCCCATTTATTTTTCATTTTAGAAACTTCGTGAATACTTTCATTCAGTTTAAGAAGCCTATTATTGTAGCAGTAAATGGCCCTGCCATTGGACTAGGAGCATCCATATTGCCTCTTTGTGATGTGGTTTGGGCCAATGAAAAGGCTTGGTTTCAAACACCCTATACTACCTTCGGACAGAGTCCAGATGGCTGTTCCACCGTTATGTTTCCCAAGATTATGGGAGGAGCATCTGTGAGTACCTCGTTTTAAAAAATAATTTTAGAAAACTTCCTGAAGAAATCTAATTTGGTTATTGGTTTTCTAAATATATACAGGGTGTCATTCTATGGGGACTTTTCATCAAATACACTTGTAATTCATTTCTTGTTCATTAACTTATATTTTTAATTCATGAAATCATACATTTTCATATCGGTTTATAGAACATCTATGGACACTGTTCAGTGTCATTTTCTAGAGAAGGACCTCATTCAGTGAGAAATCTATATCTCTACATAGTTAATATTGACATCCACTATTAGTAAATACCCAGTTTGTAACCCATACAACAGAGTTTGCACTGGAAAAGTCTTTTATACCTAATTACCTAAAAGCTACACTCTACGAGAAAGGAAGAGTCACACTTGTCTCACTTTAAATCAGAACTTAGAAATGATTCAGCTTAGTGAGGAAGGTGTGTTGAAAGCCAAGATAGGCCAAAAGCTAGACCTCGTGCATCAGTTAGCCAAGCTATGAATGCAAAGGAAAAGTTCTAGAAGGAAATGAAAAATGCTACTCCAGTGAACATACAACTGATAAAAAAGCAAAATAACCTTATTGCTGATATGTAGGAAGTTTTAAAATCAAACAAGCCATGGCTTTCCCTTACACCGAAGCCTAATCCAGAGCAAGGCCCTAACTCTCTTCAAGTCTGTGGAAACTGAGAGAGGTGAGGAAGCTGCCAAAGAAAAGTCTGAAGCCAGCAGAGGTTGGGGTTTAAGGAAAGATGCTGCCTCGATAACATGAAAGTGCAGGGTGAAGAGGCAAGTGCTGATGTAGAAGCTGCAGCATGTTATCCAGAAGATCTAGCCAAGATAATTAATGAAGGTGGCCACACTAAACAGGTTTTCATTGTAGATGAAACAGCCTTATGTTGGAGGAAGATGCCATCTAGGGATTTCATAACTAGAGAGGAGAAGTCAATGTCTGGCTTCAAAGGACAGGCTGACTCTTGTGAGGGGCTAATTCAGCTGGTAACTTTCAGTTGAAGCCGATGTTCACTTACCACCCCAAAAATCCTTGGGCCCTGAAGAATTATACTAAATCTACTCTGCCTGTGCTTTGTAAATGGAACAGCAAAGCCTGAATGACAGCTCATCTATTTACAACATGGTTTACTGAATATTTCAAGCCCACTGTTGAGACCAACTGCTTAGAAAAAAGATTTCTTTCAAAATATTACTGCTCATTGCCAATCCACCTGGTCAACCAAGAGCTCCGATGGAGATGTACAGTGAAACTAATGTTGTTTTCATGCCTGCTAACACCACAGCCATTCTATATTCCATAGACTAAGGAATAATTTTGGTTTTCAAGTCTTACTATTTAAGGAATACATTTTGTAAGGCTATAGCTGCCATACAAAGTACATTGAAATCCTTCTAGAAAGGATTTCCCATTCTAGATGTCATTTAGATCATTTATCATTCCTGGGAGGAGGTCAAAATATCACCGTTAACAGTTTGGAAGGAGTTGATTCCAACCCTCATGGGTGACTTTGGGGGTTCAAGCCCTCATGGAGGAAGTAACTGCAGATGTGGTGGAAATAGCAGGAGAACTAGAGTTAGAAGTGGAACCTGAAGAAGTGATTGTAGTGCTGCACTCATGATAAACCTCTAATGCAGTGGTTCTCAACCTTCCTAATGCCGCGACCCTTTAATACAGTTCCTCAGGTTGTGGTGACCCCCAATTTCATTGTTACAAATTGAACATAATTAAAGCATAGTGATTAATCACAAAAACAATATGTAATTATATATGTGTTTTCCGATGGTCTTAGGCGACCCCTGTGAAAGGGTCGTTCGACCCCCCCAAAGGGGTCTCGACCCACAGGTTGCGAACCGCTGCTCTAATGGATGGGGAGTTGCTTCTCATGGATGAGCAAAGATAGTGGTTTTTTTAAGATGGAATCTACTCGTGAAGATACTGTGAAAATGGTTGGAGTGGCAAAAAAGGATGTAGAACACTACATAAACTTCGCTGATGAAGCAGCAGCAGGTTTGAGAGGACTGACTCCAATTTTGAAAGAAGTTCTACTCTAGGGAAATGCTATCAAGTAATATCACATGCTACAGAGAGTCAGTTTGTTCATGAAAGGAAGAGTCAGTCAGTGTGGCAAACTTCAGTCTTGTCTTATTTTAAGAAATTGCCACAGCCACCCCAACGTTCAGCAACCAACACCCTGATTGGTGTGCAGCTGTCAACATCGAGCAGGACCCTCCACCAGCAAAGATAATGACTTGCTGATGGCTCGGATGCTGGTTAGAATTTTCTAGCTATAAAGTGTTTTTAAATTAAAGTATGTACATTGTCTCTAGACATCTGCTATTGTACATGTAATAGACTACAGTATGGTATGAACATAACTTGTATATGCATTGGGAAACAAATTCATGTGAATTGCTTTATTGTCATATTCACTTTATTGCGATGGTCTGTAACCCAATCTGCAGTGTCTCTGAGGTATTTCTGTAGTGTCTCCAAAAGCAGATGCTAAGTGGAGTTAAGTAGCCAATACCTATTGAAGGGACAAGGAAGAGATAGGGGGAGAAATTGAACTGTGAGCAGGCCCAACAAAGCTTCTGCTATCCCACGGGGCATATATGGCCTCTTAATAGATGTACCACAGTGGACCGAAGTGGCTGCTTCCTTTATGTCCATTATCACTGAGTGTGGGCTGTGCCCGTGGACGGGTGGCTCTCTGCAGCGGGGAAGTCCCCTCGGGAGCTAATGGATGCCTGCTGATGGCACTGCCAGCAGCTGGGGCAGCAAGACCTCCCGGTAGTGGATCTCAGCAGCACATCTCTGCATGCGCCACAGCCCACCTCTTGTCCCTTGGATCTGCCTCTTCGAACAGTTTGCAGGGGGCAGTTCCTCCAGGTTCCAGAGTCCTCTTTTCCTGGGGGAGACTTAGAGGAGGAGGATTAGACAGTGGTAACTGCTGCAGGCAAGAACCACGTGGATGTTAAAATTAGTGGGTAGTAAAAGTACCATGAGAAGAAGGATATTTGCATCCTTGCATTATTTACGATAGAAAAATTAGTAACTTTCAAGTAGAGAAGCCTGCAGACACCTCCTTCCTGAGAGATTAAAGTTCACCAGAAACAAGGCCTATCGGCTGTGGTTTGCCCTCATGTGCTGCACGGAGAATGACATCGCGTCAGCCTGCTGGAGTCCTGCCAGATGTGCATTGCCTCAGTCTCATCCAGGGAGTGCCAGGCAGGTCCAGGTGTGGCACGTCTATAGATGCATAGCAGCGCCCTTCTGCCACAGTCGGAGAACTCGCTGAAGGACTGAGAAGCCTTTGCAGACTGGGTAGGCCAAGGGGAACTGACAGCTCAGTGCAGTGTGGCTTCTCGGGATCCTGATCAGAGAAAGGACAGCAGTGGAAAAACTGGCAACATTTGCGCAGGATTTGTAGTTCCATTCATAGTATTATATCAATGGGAATTTTATGGTTTTGATCACTGTAAAATGTCATATAAGATGTTAATGTTAAGGGAGAGCTGGGTGATGGGTTGACAAGAACTCTATACTACTTTTGTAATCTTTCAATAAGTCTAAAATTATTCCCAAAATAGAAAGTTTTAAATAGTTTAAATCAAGGAATGTAAAGGAGGAGAGGGCTTAATATGACAAACTGCAGCCGCCCTGCCATAGCTGGTCTTAGTCCTCCCTCACCTCATCCTCTCCCTTCCCTGTGTTAAATCACCCCCCCCCCTCACCACCTCTGCCGGCCTCAGTGCTGCCCTGGTGGTAGGTCACTGGTCCCCAAGAGGCCTGAAGCCTGGTCATCATGCCCTGCTCAGCCGGAGTTGGCAGGGAAGGAGGAAGAGGCTCCTGGTGGGCCTCAGGATTCCACACATCCCCTCCTCACCTGCTGGCCCTGGGCTCAGACATCAAGTGCTCAGGCAGTGGTCAGAGCTTCAGGTTCTCTGGGACCCCTGTTATGTCCGCCAGCAAAGCGTGCCCCATCTGGGCCAGCAGCGCCCAGAGATGTGAGGAGAGGAAGCACAATGTCCCTCAGTAGATCATTGGGAGGGATCATAAGTGCAGCCACTCCTACTTCCACCCTTTCTCTCCCAGGCTTGTGTTCTTCCTGTTGTGAGCATGGTACAATATCAAGGCCTTTGCATTGTGTATACTGTGAGTTGGAAGACAGTGCCCATCCTCCTGGAGCACACCTGCTGGCTGGTGCTCCTCTCGTACTGCAGGTCATCCCAGTGCTCCTAGGACTGGCAGCTTCTGCAGGTGTTGACTGTGACTCCGCCGGAGGACCCACTCCCACAGCTCCTTTGCTGGGAGGAGGCTATTCTGGTCTGGCGTTGTGTTCTGTGACACCCCATGAGCCTCAGAGTGAGGTCGCCTGAGGACTTGCAGGCAGGAAAGCAAACCCACACCCTCAGTAAGCATCTGTTCCTGTACCAAGCATGTCAGGCATGCGGCCCCCCGACTGCGAGTTTGACATGCTTGCTGTAAACAGTCAACTTATGCGTGGCTGGCTAATTGTCTCAGGAATGATGCCAAGCAGGTAGCTTGGCATTGGTGTCTGCTACTAGAGGGCTTGATGTCCAGCCACAACAGTAGCTGAACCAGCCTTGATAGGTCAGAGCCCGTGCTATTGAGCTCCAGCACCGGGGTGGCCAAACAACCAACACTGGCTAGTGTCACCTTTCTTATGTAGTTTAGTTCCTCTTCGTGGTGGGTGCTCTCTGGTGGACACTGACGTGCCAGCAGTCTATACCCTTCCCCAGTCACACATCTATATGCCTCTACCCTAGACATCTGTGTCCCCAGTTTTCCAGGACCCTGGCCAGCCAGACAGACTGTTCACCACTACCCTGCTCACCCTGGATTCTAACCCTGATGAAGTTCTCTTACACCAGATGAATGACCAGGCATATCCCCCATTTCAGAGCATTCCCCTCCCATGTTCTTTTGAGCCAGGTCACCCATAAACCAAGCTTGTTCACAGGGAATCCCCCATTCAGCCATGGATGTTAACTGAGGCGGGGCACTGGTACAGCAGTGGTGCGTGACTTGTGGGTCTGGGCCACCTGCTTATGCATCTCGCCTATGCTCTCTGGTGTTTGTGCCTGATCCCAGCTGTGCACTGCCACTGGCCCTGGCTGACCCTTAGACCTTGATGGGCCTGATAGCTCAGCTTATGATGGACATTTCACTTGGTGTCCCATGGCTAGGTGTTCTTTCTCTACCAAGGCCCGGTGTGCACACTAGAATTGTTTTTTAAAAGGTATGTACTTCTCTGCTAGAAGGCATGGCCTTGCTCCAGAGCCCCAGGGACCTGCATTGAGATCATCTCTCTGGCATTGCCATAAGCTCCTCCTGGCATCTTGTCCTACCCTCTCCACTGTCGGCCACAGCGGTTCTGGCATTTCAGCCTCACTTGGCCTGGACCCTTATTCCTTTCTCCGTACTTTAGAAGCCATCCCAGCAGCAAGACCACACGGCCTCTCCTGGGGCACTTGCCAGCATGTTAAGTCTTGTAGTTAGGAAAGCTCCCCTGTCCAACCCGGTGGTTTTCCCCCTGGTCAAGAAGAACACTCAGAATTCAGTCCCTTGTCTTCCCCCAGCTCCACCAGCACTTTCTCGCTCTTGTCATGCAGCTCTTCTGGGCAGTAGGTGAGTTACAGTCCTGATGGCCAAGAGAGGGGATGTGCAGGGCTTAAGGGAAGTGATGCAGTCCTATAAAGAGAGATTTCTGCATTGTCTTCAAACAAGGGGGCAGCACTTGTTCTGAATGGAGATGAGTGGGCCGTTTATGTGGGCTCAGAGGAGTCTAGGGTTCAGAGTTTGGGGGCATCCACCCAGAAGTCCCCATACCAAGTTTATCCTCCCTCTTTCTTCCTCACATAGCCAAACAGACCTTCTGTGTGTAGCTGATCAACCTTGCCTGGAGCTTGGCCATTCTGATAAGTCCTGGGTCTGGATGTGGGTCACAACTCTCTCTCTGCCATCTTGCTACCCAGGAATCCCTCTGTGTCAGTGGCAACTAGCAGTTACTATCCCATTACCTGTGAGAAGGTCTTCATTGCCAGCCAGCTAGGGAGCAATAAATCCTTTTCATCACCGCTTCCACTCCCACCTGGCACAAGGTAGTTCTATGGAAGCAGAGGTCAGGTGACTATGGCAAGCAGGACATGGATTAGGTATCAACCTCTGGTGAGGCAGAGAGGAAACAGAATAGGGTGGAGGGCAAGGGTGAGCTGTGGTGCAGTTCGGATGATGCCCTAGCTGAGCCCATGGTAGACTCTGGGGCATATGTGACCATCACAGTTGTTCCAGGTGCCCTCATCACACCCATTGGATGCAGCAGCCCCAAGAAGGGCCTGCCCCTGGGAGAGGCTGCCTGCAGAGCTCTCACAGGGAGTTGCCTGCTGACAGTGCTCCTGGCCAGTGGCTCTGAGTGACATATCAGTGTTCACCTCAAGTTGTCTCCATTTTTTTTATGGGGAAAGTATTAAACAAACTTGACATTTGAACACATTTTGGGCAAAAGTAGCTTGGAAGTGGAGCCCTTGGGCCAAATGCTGCTAAGGGGTAGCGGTCTTGGGTCCACTGAGCTCAGAAAGATTCATAAGTAGCTTGAAGGTAGTACAAAGTGAATGCCTACTCCTGACTCCCTCACCTTTGACCCCGCTGGACAAGTCTTGAAAGTCATTATTGTTTGCTTCTGTGACCTCCCGGTGTAACCCGAGCAGCAGTTTCCAGCCAGGGCGATTTGCCCCATACTCCAGTCCTAGAGGGCATGTGGCAATGTCTAGGAACTTGGTGTCACAACAGAGGAGATGCTAGTTTTTCCTACAACTCACAGGACGTCCTCCACACTAAAGTGTCTTTACCCGGCCAGAGTATCTTCATGCCCAGCTTGAGAAATCCTGCTCTAAATAAAGCTGGAGCAAAGAGCCTAAACGGCACCCAGTGTAAATTCTGCACTTTTTTTGGAGTAGTTGACTAAAACCTCTACACAAAACATGAGTGAACGTTGATGAGGTGAGTTGTATTGTGACAACTCTTGTTGAAAGTGACTGCTGCCCAAATGGTGCAGTTCCTTTCATGAGCTCTTAGTGTATGTGATTTCAGGAGCCTGAGGCAAGCCTAGAACAAGTTTGGTTTTCCCCACTTGCTATGTGAAAAACTTCAGGACGACAGCTAAAGGGATCATATTATCAGGATAAGAACATGCTGGGAAAACTACCTTTACTGTAGTATCTGCTGCAGGGAGAGAGATCTTGGAGCCAGGCTGTAGTCACAGCTATGTAGGTTAGCTCTACAGTGAGTCCTCCTTGGGCCCAGTGAACATTCGTGGAGTGCCCACGCTGAGCCAGACACTGCAAAGCCCAGTCCTGTCTCAAGGACCACCCCTGTGAGCCTTTACACTCAGGAAAGTGTTGGGCCCTGTGACTGACAGCTGAGGAGCCTCCATTGAAGGAACCACAAAGATGACAACACACCCATTTGTAAACCTGGTAGCTCTTGGCCCTGAGAGCCTTGCCCTGAGTTTGCAGTGAGGAGCTGCCCTTTGAGGAGGTTAGAGACTGGTCCGAGGGAGTAAGTGGCAGAACCACTGCCAAGCTATGCCTCCTTGAGATTTGAAGCTTCCTGGTTCTTCCCACCCAAGCCTGTCAGGTTTCCTTACCATACTTCTTAATGTGATCTTTTTGGCTAAACTTGAACAGGAAGCAGTCAACCTGTAAGACATTTATCTATTCAAAGAGCAAGCCTTAAATCCAGTCATGGCTAACACACCAGGAAAATTTTAACTAATGTATTATTCCTGGCTCAGTTGACCAGGATGGTGAAGAAACACACCACTCTATTGTACCTATTTTGGCCAGATCAGCAAAAACATTTTAGTTTGTGTGCCAAGATGAGAAAGGTTGAAAATAGCTGTACTAGAATACCACATGCCATATCCCAGGTGACCTATACTGCAACTTAATACTTTCTTATCCTTCGGCATTTATCATTTGTCTGCATAGCTACACTATAACTTTTTTAAACAGTTGGACAATTTTGACCACATTGAGTCAATTTTTAAAACTATTGGAAATTGAGCTTATGAGAACATATCCATTCAACTTATGTATATTTAATCCTACTAATCTTACCAAGGGAATTTTTCCTAATGGTTTTACTTGATAAGTATATTTTAAACCAACTCACCACCTGTATTTTGGTGAGAAAGCATTTAACAACCTTGAGTTAGTCCCAACATTCAGTCCTTTGGGTAGATTCAGAAATGTCCTGCACATCCATTGACAGCCAGTGGGGAGTTAGCTGGGTTCTCGCTCACTGGAGGAGAGGATGGTTTGATGGCTGTTGGCCCCAGCTGCCTGTCTTCAAGCCTGAGAGAATCAAGAAAAGGGAATGAAAGACCAGGAGAGAAGAGAATAGTAGTAGGGCAGTAAACTGGCCTCCAGTGGGCAAAAAATACTTTCAGAATGACTGGGAGAACAGAGAGGCCCCTGGAGGCGCTGGAGGAGAAATGCAGGAAGGATGCCTTGCTCTTTGTCACTCCCACTGCCCATGTGCACTCAGGCCAGCGAGGTCCTTTGTGTTCCTACCCAAGCTAAGACCCTGTAGTTCAGGTTGGTCCTGCAAACATACTTCAAACTAACCCAAGTGATTTAGTTGTGGTGTTGTCTTTACAGAATGTTGAGAGTAAAAGAAATGCATATAAGGAATGGAAAATTCTCTGTCCATAAGGCACTTCCCAGCAAGTCATTTCATCAGGAACTGTTTTCCTTTCTCATTGCATTTGGATCTGCCTTCAGAAGAACGATCTTAACAGCTAACAATAAGATTAAGTCAGATTTTTAAATCCATTGTTTATTTTAGACCTTTCCACTGAGAGGAGGCTGTTCGGGGGTTTTGTAGAACATCTTCAGGCTCTTCAAACACTCATGGCTTTGTCCAAGACTTACACAAATCATGCTCCTCTTGGGGACAAAAGTGAGTCGTGAGTGTTAAGAACCTTGCAGTCCTTCTGAAGACCCTGTTCTACAGCTGCTTTGCATCTCTGCCGATATTGAAATGGGGTAATGAATCAGCAGGACATTTGCTCTGCCGGCTCTGGTGTGCATACTCTAAACCAGCGGTCACCAACCTTTCAGACCTCGTGGACCACCGGTTGGTGACCGCTGCTCTAAACTGCATTTCACGTGCAGTTGGCCATCGAGGTGCCTTTACAGGAGGTACACAGGTACTATCAACTGAGAGAGACACTTAATACTTTAAGGCCTTTTCATAACAATGATTTTGCTTCTTTTGGAAAAGAAAGACACCGACCAAAAGTGCATTTTACCTGAGCTCAGAAGCTCTTTGTGACCACCAGAATCTTCAGGAAGGTTAACCATGCAAGATAGGAAATTGTGACATTAGAATCGTGCAGTTTCTTTGTCAGATAGATATTCTCCTCTTTTCTCCTTACTTCAGCATCTGTGAGCCTATCATTAGAGTGATAATGAAATTCATGCAAATTTGTGATGAGACCTTAAAAGTGCTGTAGAATCCAGGACCAAGTTAAAACCAGTTTCATACACACACACACACACACACAAAACCAAGTGTTCACTCCCTCCATTGAGTCATGCGTATAGTCAGACCTTCCTAGGCAGTGGTCGTTTAGGGTACTTCTCAGTCCTGGTCGACTCCTCCCAGGTATCCCCCTGCAGGACCTCCCCGCCTGCATGTGCTCACGTCCCTAAAATTGCAAATGTTCTAGCTTTGCTTGGGCCTCATTTTCCCAGGAAACTATTTTGTGTATTAAATGAGTGCACACATTGGGAGGAGGAGGCAGGCAGAGAGGGACATGCCAGTGACTTCAAATTAACAAACAAATCTTCTCTAATTTAGATTTCTTGGCTGTCTATTTGATCCTGTATTACATCATAAAATAAGCCTTTTACATTCATTTTTTTGAAAACCCACTGACCGGTATGTTGCTTCCTGCCCGCGTCGTGGACTGTGCCTTGCTGGGTCTCTGCTCAGTGCACAGGCTCTAGAGGGTTGGTTGCAGCCCTGGAGGGTGTGCAAGGGGTCCCAGCCCAGGCCGTTCAAACACCCATCGTCAGTGTGAATTTTTAAGGGATGAGTTATTGGGTTGGGTTTTTCTGCCTGCCTCCCCGTCACATTTCATATTTCATATCAGTGTCAACTCTTCTTCCTTTCAGGCAAATGAAATGTTGCTCAGTGGCCGTAAGCTGACAGCGCAGGAGGCGTGTGGCAAGGGCCTGGTCTCGCAGGTGTTCTGGCCTGGGACCTTCACCCAAGAGGTCATGGTTCGCATTAAGGAGCTTGCCTCGTGTAATCCAGTTGTACGTCAAATTTGTTCTCTTAAGTGTGTGACTTTTTGTGTGTTTTTTGCCATGACCTTTTCCTTCAGAGAGATCAGACTTTTCACAGTATTTCCCTGAGCGCTCCCTGTACAGCCACCTTCATGGGAAATACTGACGGGAGCCGTAATGGATGCCAGTGCTTCAATCTGCTTACCCTGTCCTCCCTTTGCAAATGCCCAAGGATTAAAGGAAAGCATTTCAATCTCAAGTTTAGTAACTTAAAAATGCCCTATATCCCTGGCCAAAAGGCGGGTTTGATTCCAAGTCAGGGCAAGTACAGGAAGGCGACCAATTGATGTTTCTCTCTCCCTCCCTCTGCTGTCTCCCTCTCGAAGATCAATAAGCATGCCCTTGGGTAAGGATTATTTTTTAATCCTATAAAAGTCTACCAAAAAAACATTTATATAGCTCTTCACTGCTTTCAAAGCCCTTTCATATAATCACTTTTTCCACACAGTAGACCTAAGTTTTGGCTAATAAATGTACTGGATAATATTTAATCTTTTAACAAAATTGCACTTGCCAAATTATAAGGTGAAATGTTATTTGATATTAATTGATCTAACTTCCCTCTAAGCCAGTGATTTTTAACCATTGTGCCACAAGAATTTTTAAAACATACAATACCGGACTATTAGTCAGGGGCACTGATCTCTTTGCCCTTAAAATAGAAAAATGAGAACAGCCAACACAATAGTTGTCCAGTGTGAATTAAAATTATACTTTTTTTTGTCAGATCAGCAAAATGTAATATTTTTTGGTGTGCCACCGGTGGAATTTTATAGTTTATGTTTGCCATGAGATGAAAAAGGTTGGAAACTGCTGCTCTAAGCTATCCCAACCATGAACAGCCCTCATTATTAAAATTAAATTTTAGTTTAAAAATCCCCTCAACAGACATTCTCCCAGTTTCCCTTGAGCACCAGAGCTATGCGTGGGCTCATGCAGCACAGCAGCGTGGGCCACGGCTGGTCTTGGCGTCGGGAAGAGACAGGGAGTAGTAGACAGTTCAGCTCGCTTTTGAAATAGCTTGACAACCGTTTTGACGTTGAGAATGTGTCTGATATCTAGTGTAAAATAGACTTTGTACATATATTAGGCCTGGTGTATATTGTGGGAAATGTCTGGTAGCTTTTTTTTTTTTAATATACTTTATTGATTTTTTTACAGAGAGGAAGGGAGAGGGATAGAGAGTTAGAAACATCAATGAGAGAGAAACATTGATCAGCTGCCTCCTGCACACTCCCTACTGGGGATGTGCCTGCACCCAAGGTACATGCCCTTGACCGGAATCAAACCTGGGATCCTTCAGTCCACAGGCCGATGCTTTATCCACTGAGCCAAACTGGTTAGGCTGATGGCTTTTTTTTGATAGGTCATTACTCAGGTTTGATAATTATTCACAAAACTTGGGGTGCAGTGGAGCCAGTGCTTGCAGACACACACCTGCTAACTAACTGTGTTGTGTGGTCCAGGTGCTGGAGGAATCCAAAGCCCTTGTACGCTGCAACATGAAGACAGAGTTGGAGCAGGCCAATGAGAGGGAGTGTGAAGTGCTGAAGAAGATCTGGGGCTCCGCCCAAGGGATGGACTCCATGCTGAAATACTTGCAGAGGAAGATCGATGAGTTTTGATTGGCAGGCTGCCTGCTGATGACACTGGAATTGAAGAGCAGGACATCTGTGGCTCCAAGGTGCCCGAATCCATCCTCACAGCCTGAAACATGTTCACTCTTAGCTCACGCTTGGAAGCAGGACTTGAAACATCCAAGCTATTTATTATCAAGGAGTTTTTAAGTACTGTAACTTTAAAATAAATAATTACAAAGCTCCTTTGTCCAAACATCATTATTTTATACTTAATATTCAGACAAGTATGAGAGTGTAATGGTGAGCACTAGACTGCTCGTTGCAGCTCTAATTTCTGCTATCTTTGGCTTGTACTGTATAAAGAAGAAAGTGTGTTTTGCTGGTTTGGGGTTGCAGGGAAAGTCTGGGATAATGTTTGTTTTCCTTATTTTTTCCTTCTAGAACAGACTCTAAAGAGGCACTAGAAAGCCTCATCTCCCCTGCCCCAAATAGAGATATAGAAGGATCTGAGATGTGCTTTTTTCTCCAAGAAGGCACAGATAACTCAGATGAAAAGTCCAAATCAAAAGTAAGACTTACCTTTTAGGATATTTCTGATGAAAAATCCACTGATGAACGTGCCCCCACACTAAAGTACACTTAGGATTTATGCTGAGAAAAAAATCAGTTGCTTTTTCCTTCTCTTTTAATATGTCTGGTTCTCACCCAGTTAACATGGAGAAACCACTGTCTCTGGAAGGAAGCTTGTTTTGCAGTCCTAGTGACTCACTGAGCAGCCTAAGTATGGTATCTAAGCTATAAGTTAGCCTTAGTGGGGTTTAAATAGTGTCTTTGACCCTTTTGAAAAAATAACTTCAATGCTTCTTGTTGCTGGGTGAGAAGTGCTACTTTATATACAATTTTGGTTTTCTATGTGCAGATATGATTGCTGTATTACACCAAAAAAAGTATTTTTATGTTTATAAACTGTATTTTTTAGTTTCACTTAGAATATATTTTATTTAATAAGTTAAAATTCTTTTGGCACACTATTAAATGCAGAAACTCGTTTTTAAGAAAAAGAACTACCTTATATTCGATGTTTAATGTTCTTGGTCTCCGGGTTCATGTCTACACAATACACTGAGTACAGTGTGGTGTCCAAGAGTGCCCTACGTGAACAGACATGCGCACTGCTCTCAGGAGTGGGGCCGATTCCTGGTTACAGAGGCCTGCCATTAGGTAGGCTTCTGCGCTTGCAATCATATTGAATGTATGAAGAGTGAAATAAAATCAAAACCTTATTTTTGTACAGTTTTAAATTTTATACTAGAACTGACCGCCTCCTGGCTGCGTGGAGAGCTGTACAGTGTATAAACCTGCCTTTACCTGGGATTGGTTGGTGCAGTATTTTTGCATCTGTGGGACCTACTTTTTCGTTCAGTAGTTTGAAATATATATAAACTGTACAATCTGTAAAGTTTTTATAGAATAAATATTCAGCTGTGAAAACTGGTTAAATAAAACTAATATTTCTTAACACATTTAAAATGTTTCTCAAAATTCTTCACTTCTGAAGTTTCTCAATGAATGTATTTTTGTGAAATAGGAGCATAAAACATTTGTACAGTATGAAGAGTACCGAATCACTGTGTAACTACTCCTAGGGAGGAACTAGAAAATGGCCAGTGTCCTCCCAGGTCACATCCACATCCCCCTCCCCAGGTTGCCATTTTCATTTCCTGAAATTTGTGTCACTCATCCTGTTGCTTCTTTTTCAAAGATGCATATTTTTAGCATACATTAACTAGTTCTGCATATTTAGAATTATATTGTATCCCATATAAGCTCCTGTGATTTATATCTTTGATTCAGTATTAAGAGACTTTTCTATTTGTACAGAAAGTTATAATTTATGGCTTCTTTACCCAAACCTACAGCGTAAATACTTCCATTCCTGTTTCTAGATAAAGAACCTGAGGTGTGACACTCACCCCAGATCATGTGGGTAACTGGTCAGAGGTAGGACCAGCCTTCCAGCCCAGTGCAGTGTGGCAAAACCTACATTCTGACGACTCCCCTGTGATGTCTGTCTCTTAGAATTTACAAATAGGGAACTGATTCAGGAGGCTCATGCTCAGACCTGTTGAGGGTGACGGAAAATGTAGCCTCTCATAGTGGTGAAAGTCTAACTTAGTTGAACTTTGGAAGAGAATGTGATAGTAACTGTCAAAATAAGTATTAAAAACCTAGACCCAGTAAGTCCTATTTATAAGAATTCATCTTAATGAGTGAATTCTTGCAGAAAATAAGAATAAAGATACATATACAATTAAACTCATCTCAGGATTGTTCCTACTAGTAGAAAGTTGGAAACAGCATACCGTGTTCGTCAGTAAGGTTTGTGTTAAATAATTATGCTACAGCCACACTGCTGTGGGAAAGGAATGAAGTCTTTATAAAATCTTAGGTGGAATAGCATGCCAAAAACACCCATTGTATGCTTTTTTTTTAACTTTTTAAAATATACTTATTCATTTCAGAGAGGAAGGGAGAGGGAGAGAAACATCAATGATGAGAGAGAATCACTGATCGGCCACCTCCCACATGCCCCCTACTGGGGATCAAGCCCACAACCAAGGCACGTGCCTGACTGGGAATCGAACCACGACCTCCTGGTTCATAGATCAACCCAACCACTGAGCCACACCAGCCAGACCTATTGTATGCTTTTAAAAGGTTAAAAAACCATATTCTGTTCTGTTTATCAAGTCCTCTCCCCTAGTGCTTCCTAGCCCCTGGGGTGAAACACTACTCAGCCCCTCAGAAGTTGAGGTAGAAGTGGGTACTACTGCCCACCTAGGGATTCGACCAGGGCGGTCCCCTTCTTGCCTTGATTCCTCAGCTGTGTGTCAGTACCAGCAGCCAGCACTTACACTGCCCTGAGCGCCAAGTACTAGACCAAACACTGCTAGCTCATGTGATTTTTTTTTAGCATACTCAGTTTTTAGAGAATATTTATTGATGTAATATATTTTTAATAATATATAATCATACAATGAGAGCTGTCAAATCTTTTGGTAGCTGACTTCGTTTCTGACATCCTTGGCAAGAAGACTGAAGAAATCAAAAGACCCTGCACTTTGAGATCTTTGTGGGAACTCCATGCCCACAATGTAAAGGGAGAGAAGTGCGGGGAGAGCACCTGGCAAGGGCTGCTCACGTGGCTCCTCTTGGCCCCTGTTACTTGGACAAGAGTGAACAAGGGTTCACTTGGGGTTTTTTACCCCAAGTCTCTGGTTAAAGCAGGAGCCCAGAGGGTCAGGGGCCAGCCTTGACCAACTCCCCTTTGGCCGCATCACAGGCTCCAACCCACCCATACATGACCTCTTCATTTACATTAGCATGAACACATGTTACATCTCCAAGGGAAGGGAAATGTGTGCATTGCAGTTGAATTGGCACCTACCAAGTAGTGACGTGAGAGGAACAGCCTGGGACACGGCTCCGTCAGCCTGTCTGGCCCTCAGGAAGCTCAGTCTTATCTGCTTCCCCCAAATTCCAGGCCAGCTAGCCCATCCGGTGGCCTCTTACTGACCTTTCTGTCTTGTAACCAGCATTCCCCAGCCCATGCCCTTCCTGTCCTAAAGTGCACTCTAATGGCCTCCAGGACATGCCAGGGGGAATCCTACCCTCCCTCCACAAGAAGGCAGGTTCTGGGCAGGGGAGAACAGTCCTCGGAGGAACCTTCGGCCCTGCAGTAAAGCGCAGGTCGAGTGGGAGAGGGTCTGTGGCATTGCATGCACCTCTTTATACAAGAGGTAATGGGCCGAGAGGGGTCAGGTGATCTGCCCATCATACAGCCTTGTATGTGGCCTGGCATTCAGGAGTAGCTACTAGCTACTGCTTCACACTCCTCTGCTCTGGGTGCCTGCCTTCCTCAACAACTTGACAACTTTACTTGCCAAAATCAGACTGAGGCAAAAACTGACTGTGGCAAGTGTCCAGTGATGGGTGTCAAACGTTGCACATTAGAATTACCTGGATTGCTTAGCAAACCCTCAGTACTGCACACGAAACCAATTAACTCATGACCTCCACACTGAGATCCAAGTATCTAGGGTATTTGACCAGGGCAAGTAGCTTGACTTGTCTGTGCCCAGCGCTGGGAATGGGCAGGAGGATGGCCTGGAAAGCCCAGTCTATTCTGGGTCCCCACAGCCTGTGGTTCTATGGGCAGAAGTGGGGCAGTTGGACACAGTGGGCGGTTTGAGGCTATTTGGTGACTTTGGATTTAGTATTTTTTCAAGTGAGGCTGGACCTACCAGAGGATTTTGGCAATCTACAAACTATTTCTGCATCTGTAGGAGTTAGTATGTATTAAGCTCTTAATACATATTAACATTTAGAAACAATCACCCTCATTGCTTGGTCACAGGGAAGGGCTGACTATATTCCAGGAAACTCCTCCCTATCCTATGGGGAACATTCCCACAGTGTCTCTGAAGACACAGATAAATATCTGCTTTGGTGAAAATGGCATTGTATAATTTGAACAGTGGTTTAAAAGTTACTTTTTTGGTGTGATAAAAAAAATTCAAATATCACCTATATGTTACATTCTGGAAAAAAAAAACAACAACTAGATACCAGATATACAATGAAATGGAACACTTCAACAACACTATAAACCTAACACACACCTATGGAACCCTCAACCCAACAGCAGAATACATATTCTCAAGTGCACATGAACATTCCCCAATATTGAATTTAAAAGGATTGAAATCATACAGTATATGTCCAACTGCAATGGAAAAAATTATTTACAACAGAAATTTAGGAAATTAAAAAATGTAGAAATTAAACACATTTCTAAACAGCAAAAAAGACACCTTTACAAGGGAAATTAGAAAATAGAGATGAATGAAAAATTTTTTAAAAACCAATAAATTATGTAACAAAACACTATCTTTAAAAGGAAAATAAATAGATACCAGTCAATCTAGTCTCCCAGCTTAAGAAACTAGAAAAGGAACTAGGCCAGTGTGACTCAGTGGTTGAGCATCGACCTATGAACCAGGAGGTCAGGGTTCAATTCCCGGTCTGGGCACACGCCCAGGTAGTGGGCTTGATCATCCCCAGTAGGGGGTGTGCAGGAGGCAGCCAATCAATGATTCTCATCATTGATTATTTCCATCTCTCTCCCTTTCCCTTTCTGAAATCAATAAAAATATTTTTTTAAAGAAAGGAAAGCAGACTAAACCCACAACAAACAGAAGGGAGGAAATAAAGATTAGATTAGAAACAAGTGAAATGGAGAATATAAACACAGGGAAAATCAAAAGTTAGCTCTTTGAAAAGATGAACTAGACTGACCAAGGAAAAGGGAATACTTAAATTACTAAAATCAGGACTGAAAGGAGAAAGTACCACCAACCTTATAGAAATAAAGAATTCTAAGAGAATATTATGAACATTTGCATAACAACAAATTAGATAAACTATATGAGATGAACTAATTCTTTGAAAGACACAAACTGCTGAAACTGACACAAGAAGAAATAGAAAAACTGAATACCCCTTGAATCAGTCATCAAAAAACTTGGCACAAAGAAAAGCTCAGGACAGATGGCTTCACTCATGAGTTCTCATGAGTTCTAGCAAATGCTTAAGAAGAAAATACTAATCCTTCACAAGTGCTTCCAAGAGAAAGAAATACTTTTTAACCTATTCTATGAGGCCAATGTTACCCTATTACCAAAACCACACAAAGACATCATAAGAAAAGAAAACAGACCCTGGCCGGTGTGTCTGTGATTGGAGTGTTCACCTGTGCACCGAAGGGTCTCAGGTTCGATTTCCAGTCAAGGGCATGTACCTGGGTTGCAGGTACAGTTCCTTGCCCTGATTGAGGCCCGTGCGAGAGGCAACCAATCGATGTGTCTCTCTCTGTCTCTCCCTCCATCCTTCCCTTCCACTCTCTAAAAATCAGTGGGGAAAAATTATCAGTGAGGATTAACAACAAAAAAGAAAAACCTGTAAATCAATATCCCTTATTAATATAGATGGTAACAATGATACCACATAAAAATTATACACCATGACCAAGTGGGATTTATCCCAGGAATGAAAGTTTGGTTCAACATACAAAAATCAATACAATACACCACATTGATAAAGGATAAAACCACAACATTATCTCAATGCTGCAGGGGGGGGGCATTTGAAAAATCCAACATCCTCACACTTAACAAACTAGGATTACAAAGGAATTTCCTCAAGTTGATAAAGGACATCTATGAAAAGCCCACAAAACATCATACTTAATGATGCTATTGAAAGCTTTCACCTTAAAATCAGAAACAAGACAAAGGTGTTTGCTCTTGCCACTCCATTCAACATTGTTCTGAAAGTTCTAGCCAGGACAATTAGACAAGAAAACAAATGAATATTATTCAGCCATAAAAAAAAGAATGAAATCTTGCCACTTGCGATAACATTTATGAACCTTGAGAGCATTATGATAAGTTAAATAAGCCAGAGAAAGACAATTGATCTCACTTATATGTGGAATTGAAAACAAAACCAAACATCAAGCTCATAGATACAGAGAATAAATTGGAAGTTGCTAGGGGCTAGGGTGGGGGAGTGGGATGGACAGGGGTGGCAGCAAAGGGGATAAAATGGGTGAAGGGTGTGAAGAGGTACAAACTTCCAGTTATGAAATAAGTCATGGAAATGTAATATACTGAGAGAGTAGATGTAATATGCTGAGAGAGTAGATCTTAAAAGTTCTCATCACAAGAAAAAAATTTGTAACTATGTATGGTGATGGATACTAATTAGATTTATTATAGTGATCATTTCACAATATATACAAACTAGAGGCCTGGGGCACGAAATTCGTGCATGGGGTGGGGGTGTCCCTCAGCCCAGCCTGCACCCTCTTCAATCTGGGACCCCTTGAGCAATGTCCAACTGCCCTCTCACAATCCAGGACTGCTGGCTCCCAACCGCTCGCCTGCCTGCCTGCCAGCCTGATCACCTCCTAACCACTCCCCTGCCAGTCTGATCGATGCCTTACTGCTCCCCTTCCAGCCTGATTGCCCCTAACTTCCCTCCCCTGCTGGCCTGATTGCCCCTAACTGCCCTCCCCTGTAGGCCTGGGTCCCCCCTCAACTGTCCTCCCCCCCAGGCCTGGTCACCCCCTACTGCTCCCTTCCAGGCTGATTGCCCCTAACTTCCCTCCCCTGCTGGCCTGATTGCCCCTAACTGCCCTCCCCCGCAGGCCTGGTCACCCCCAACTTTCCTCCCCTGCTGGCCCAGTCACCCCTAACTTCCCTCCGTTGCCGGTCAGGTCACCCCTAACTTCCCTCCCTTGCCGGCCTGGTTGCCCCTAACTTCCCTCTCCTGCAGGCCTGGTCACCCCTAACTGCCCTCCCTGCCAGCCTGGTCGCCACCAACTGCCCTCCCCTGCAGGCCTGGTTGCCCCCAACTGCCCTCCCCTGCCAGCCTGGTCCCTCCCAACTGCTCTCCCCTGCAGGCCTGATTGCCCACAACTGCCCTCCCCTGATGTCCATCTTGTGGTGGCCATCTTTGACCACATGGGGGCGGCCATCTTGTGTGTTGGAGTGATGGTCAATTTGCATATTACCTCTTTATTATATAGGCTATAGACAGTTACTGACTTATGAAGCTATGACTTACTCCTTTTTAAAATTTTATGATGGCGTGAAAGCAAAATGCATTCAGTAGAACCTGAACTTTGAATTCTGAATTTTGATCTTTTCCGGGGCTAGCAAAAATGTATGTTACTCTCTTGTGATGCTGGCAGTGAGCCACAGCTCATGGTCAGTGACACTGTCACCAGGGTAAACAACTGACACTCTACAGTGTACAGTTGACCCTTTAACAACTTGGGGTTTAGGGCCACTGACCCCCATGCAGTCAAAAATCTGCATATAACTTTGACTCCCCAAACTTTACTAATAACCTTACAGTTGACCAGAGAAACCTTACCAATGACATAAACAGTTGATTAATATATATTTTGTATGTTATATGTATTTTATACTGTATTCTTATAATAAAGTAAGCTAAAGAGAATAAAATGTTAAGGGGAATCATAAGAAAGAGAAAATACATTTATAGTACTGTACTGTATTTATGTTGTCTGTTTTAGGCTACACAGTTCATCTGCAAGTTTTTTCAGATTGTTAATTGAAAAAAAGGCTACATACAATTGGGCCACACAGTTCAAAACCATACTGTTCAATGATCAGCTGTAGTATTAAATGCATTGTTGAATTATATTTTCAATTTAGGATGGGTTCATAGGGATATAACCCCATCGTAAGTAGAGGAGCATCTGTATAGAATCATTATCTTGTGCACCTGAAACTAATATAATGTTTTATGTCAAAGAAAAAGAAAAAGAAACAAATTCATCCAGATTGTAAAGTAAGAAGTAAAACTATCTGTAGAGAACATGATTTTATATATATAGAAAATGCTAAAGGATCCACATATACATACACACAAAACCCTATTAGTTGAGTAAAGTTACAGGAAACAAGATCAAAGTACAAAAATCAGTTGTATTTCTATACAGTGGCAATAAAAAATCTAAAACTGAATTAAAAAAATAAATCCATTTATAATAGAATTTAAAAAGTAAATACTTATGAATAAATTAACCAAAGAAGTACAAGATTTCTGCATTGAAAACTACAAAACATTGGAAAGACATTCATGGATTGGAAGAAAACATGGTTAAACTGGTAAAACTAAATTTATCTATAGATTCACTAAAATCCCTATCAAAATTCCTACTGCTTATTTTGTTGCAGAAATAGACAAGCTAATCCTAAAATTCGCAAAAAAAAAATGCAAGGAAGCTACTATAGCCAATTCAATTTTGAAAATGAAGACAAAGTTGAAGGGCCCAGCTGGAGTGGCTCAGTGGTGGGGCGTGGACCCACGAACCAAGAGGTCGCTGGTTCAGGGCACATGCCCAGGTTGCTGGATCGATTCCCAGTAGGGGGCATGTAGGAGGCAGCCAATCAATGACTTCCTCTCTCATCGATGTTTCTGTCTCTATCCTTCTTTCTTCCTTTCTCTAAAAATCAATAAAAATATATATATTTTTTAAAAAGACAAAGTTGAAGGGCTGACAACTTCTCAAATTTATTTATTTATTTATTTAGTTAGTTAGTTAGTTAGTTAATTAATCCTCACCCGAGGCTATTTTTCCCATTGATTTCTAGAGATAGTGGGAAGGTCGGGGAGAGACAGAGAGACACACACATCGATTGGTTGTTTCCACACTCGCCCTGACGAGGGCCAGGATGGAACCTATAACTGAGGTATGTGCCCTTGACCAGAATGGGACCCACGACGCTTCATTCTGTGGGCCCAATGGTCCAACCACAGAGTCAAACCGGCAGGGTTACCTCTCAAATTAAAACTTACTTCAGAGCTATAGTAATCAAGACAGTGTGGTACTGTCATAAGGCTATACATATACATCAATGGAATCAAATTCAGAGTCTAGAAATAAAACCACACATCTATAATCTATTATCAACAAGGGTGCCAAGACCATTTAATGAGGAAAGAATAGTCTTTTCAGCAAGTGATTCTAGGACAACTGTATATCCACATGCAAAACAATCAAATTAGCCCTGGCTGGGTGGCTCAGTTGGTTGGAGCACCAAAAGTTTGCAGGTTAGCCCTAGCCAGTTTGGTTCAGTGGATAGAGTGTTGGCCTGCCAACCAAAGGGTCCCGGGTTCGATTCTGGTCAAGGGCACATACCTCAGTGCAGGCTTCTCTCTGGTCAGGGCTCATGCAAGAGGCAACCAATCGATGTGTTTCTCTCACATAGATGTTTCCCTCTGTCTTTCCCTCTCTCTTTCACTCTCCCTGAAAATCAATGGAAAAAATATTCTGGGAGAAGGATTAGGAACAACAACAAAAAAAGTTTGCAGGTTTGAGTCCAGATCAGGGCACATACCTAAGTTTCAGGTTCAATCCCTGTTCGAGGTGTATACAGGAGGCAACCAATTGATGTCTCTTTCTCTACCCCCTTCCTCTCTCAAATCAATTAAAACATATCCTTAGGTGAGAATTTTTTTTAAAAGGAATCAAATTAAAGTAAAAAAAATTAACTCAAAATGAATAAAAAACTTAAATGTAAGACCTACAAGTATAAAACTTTCAAAAGGAAATGTAGATGTAACTCTTCATGATGTTGGATTAGGCAAGGATTTTTAAAATATAACACTAAAATCACAGTTAACCAAAGAAAAAATGAATCGCACTCAATTAAAAAAAATTTTTTTTAACTGTGTACGTCAAAGAACACTACCAAAAAAGTGAAAAGGCAACTCATAAAATGGAGGAAGCCCTGGACGGTGTGGTTCAGTTGGTTGGAGTATCATCCCATACACCAAAAAAGGTCATGGGCTTGATTCCCAGTCAGGGCACATACCCAAGTTCCTGGTTGGATCCCCAGTTGGGAGGCAACCATGATGCTTTTCTCTCACCCCCTCTCTCTCCCTCTCTCTCTAAAATCAATAAAAGCATGTCCTTAGGTAAGGATTTAATTAATTTGGAGGAAGTATTTCCAAATTATATATTTGATAAAAGACTAGTGTCCAGGATATATAAAGAACGCTTACAACTCAACAATAAAAGGATGACCTCGTTTAAAAATAAGCAAAGGACTTGAGTAGACATTTCTCAAAAGATATACAAATGAACAAAAAGTACATAAGATGCTCAATATCATTAATCATTAGGAAATGCAAATCAAAACCACAATGAGATACCACTTCACAAAACCAGGATGATTATGATGGAAAATAACAGAAGCTAATGAAAATGTGGAAAAATTGAAATCCTCCTACATTGCTAGTAGGAATGTAAATTGGTTCAGCCTCTGTGGAAAACAGCTTGCAGTTCCAAAAAAGCTATAAACATATACCCAAGAAATTCCACTCCTAGTTATATGCCCATGAAGATGAAAAACAAGTATTCAAAAAAGTACTTGTACACAAGAATTTATAGCATTATTATACATAATAGTAAAAAAATGGAAACAACCAAAATGTCCATCAAACTGATGAATGGATAAACAAATACGGTAGATCCATAAAATAGAATGTTATTTGGTAATAAAAAGGGATGAAGTATTTTTTAAATAAATCTTTATTGATTTCAGAGAGGAAGAGAGAGAGAGAGAGAGAGAGAGAGAGAGAGAGAGAGAGAGAGAAACATCAATGATGAGAGAGAATCACCAATTGGTTGCACATCCCCCACTGGGGATTGAGCCTGCACCCCCGGCATGTGCCTGGACCAGGAATCGAACTGTGACCTCCTGGTTCATAGGTTGACACTCAACCACTGAGCCATGCCAACGGGGCAGGAATGGAAGTACTGATAAGCATTATGATGTGGTTCTACCTTGAAAACATTATGCTAAGTGGAAGAAGCCAGACACAAAAGCCACATATTGTATGATTCCACTTGTATGAAATGTTTAGAATAAGCAAATCCATATAAACAGAAAGTAGCCTGGCCGGTGTAGCTCGGTGGTTGAGCATTGAGATCATGGTTCAATTCCCGGCCGGGGCACATGCCCGGGTTGTGGGCTTAATCCCCAGTGTAGGAGGCAACTGATCAATAATTCTCTCTCATCATTGATGTTTCTATCTCTCTTTCCCTCTCCCTTCCTCTCAGAAATCAATAAAAATATATTTTAAAAAACAAGAAGAGCCAGAACCGGTTTGGCTCAGTGGATAGAGCGTCGGCCTACGGACTCAAGGGTCCCGGGTTCGATTCCGGTCAAGGGCATGTACCTTGGTTGCGGGCACATCCCCAGTGGGGGGCGTGCAGGAGGCAGCTGATCAATATTTCTCTATCATTGATGTTTCTGGCTCTCTATCCCTCTCCCTTCCTCTCTGTAAAAAATCAATAAAATATATTAAAAAATAAAAAATAAATAAAAAACAAGAAGAAAGAAACAAAAGTAGATTAGTAGTTGCCAGGTGGTGAGGGGTGGGGGTTGAGTGACTGACTGCTAACAAGTTCAGGGTTTTATTTTGGATTGATAAAAATGTTCTGGAATTAGTGGCGATGTTTGTGCAACCTTGGGAATATACTGAAAACCATTAAACATATGCTTTAAAATAGTTAATTTTATGGCATTTGAATCATATCTTAATTTTGTTTAAAAAAGAATCATATATCCTTTAAACTAACATAGGGAGAAAATGGAAAAGTACTTAATTGATTCAAAATAAGCAAAAAAGGAAAAAAAGGGATTGATAATAAATACATAATTGATATGGTGAATTTAGCTCAAAATAGTCATAAAAACATTAAGTGAAAATGGACTAAATGCTTGTATGAAAAGATGTAGGTATACATATATGGTCTTTACAAAAATATATAAAGTTGAAAGTAAAAAATGTAGAAAACATATACTGTGCAAATACTAACAAAAAAAACCCCTGCCATAGCTCAGCTAATATCAGAATATCTACTAAGTAGGCCCTGGCCAGGTGGCTCAGATGGTTGGAACTTCACCCAATGCAACAAAAGGTTGAGGGTCGATTTCCAGCCAGGCACATGCCTAGGTTTTGAGTTTAATCTCAGATTAGGGCAAGTATGGGAGGCAACCGATCTCTCTCTCTCTCCCTCCCTCCAAGAATCAATAAAAACATATCCTCAGGTGAGGATTACATATGGTGAATTATATATATATATATATATAAAAGTAAAAAGCAGTTAGAGAAAAACATTACTTCATAATGACAGCAGATTGAGTTTTACTGAAAGAACAATTCCTTATCCTCAAAATATAGAAAGCAAAAATTGACAGCTCTACTACAAAAACTAGGCAAGTACAAATCATTAAGGGAGATTTTGGCATGACTCAGAAATTGACCTTTAATGAGGATGCAGGGATTTAACGTCATGTAACCAGTTTTGAGTTGTTTTATTTTTGCAAGTTTCCATGGGAGAGTATGGTAGGCACCTTCTAAATTGGCTCTCAATGATTTCCACGAGCTGGTAATCATACCCTCCTGCAATCCCCTCCCCTTCAGGGTGGGCTGGACCAAGTGACTTGTTTTTAACAAACAGAATATAGCAAAGTAATGGGCCATCATTTCTGAAATCAGCTGTGAAATCCTGTGACTTCCATCTTGCATGCACTTGGTCTCTTCCTGCCTCTTCTTGCTCACTCTGGGAAGCCAGTTCCCATGGTCCATTGCTGTGTGTTTGGGGGAAGGATTTTCCCATATTTTGCTTTGGGGCTCAGTGCTGTGCTAATGAGGTGTTGGTCCTGGCGTGGGGACCTGTGTCCCAGCTTCTGATCCCTCACCAAAGACCTTAGCCAGCTGCCTGACAGGAACTATTGATCCCCAGAGGGTCCAAGAGAGCAGCTGAAACGGACCGGGCCACTTCGGGGCTCCTGGAGGAGGCACCTCCTACAGAAAGCAGGTCAACACCTCAGCAACCCTCCTCAGAAGCACCTCTTCCTAGACCTCTTTCGTGTAAAAGAAAAAATAATCTGTTGATTTTTACATTTTGGTGAACATTTTTCTTAGTAACAATCTGTTAGTGATGATAGTTTCCACTGACTTTTTTCCTTTGTTATTAGAGAGCTCTAAAGCCTCCTGGCGTGAGAAACTGTTCCGTGAACACAGCGTGGAGAGAAATGACCTGTAAATCTTGTTCTGTAAGGGTGTGAGACTGTCAGAGCACCAGTCCTCAGCTCTGCCATGGGGCTCTCTCCTGTGCTTCATTCCCTTACAGTTTTCACACCCAACTCCTCTTATCAATTTCCAATTTTCCCAGGAAGGAGGAGGGAAGAGCATCCCATTGCAAAAAGGAGAAGAGGGCCCCACCGGCGGGGCTCAGTGGTTGAGCGTCCACCTATGGACCAGGAGGTCACAGTTCTATTAGTTCTATTCCCTGTCAAGGGCATATGCCCGGGTTTCGGGCTCGATCCCCGATGTGGGAAGTGCAGGAGGCAGCTGATCAATGATTATCTCTGACATATATAAAATTTTAAAAAAAAGGAAAAAAAAAGAAGAGGGACTCTTTTCATGGGTCCTACAAATTTTGAAGTTCAAGTCACAAGCTCCAGTGACTGTCTGTGTGTTTAATAGTCATGGGGATGAGATAGAAGTGGGATTAAATGTTTCCTACTCTGTACCTCTGGCTAGTCCTCTCCTCAGCTTGGACCTTCACGGAACCCTAGAACAGTGAAAGTGGTATAAAAGAAGGATCTCTTACCCTTTGAGACAGCATGGAGGGCTGTGGAGAGTATCATGCTAAGTGAAATAAGCCAGTCAGAGAAAGACAAGTATCACATGATCTCACTCATATGTGGAATCTAATGAACAAAATGAATTGACCAACAAAATAACTCCTGAGGCATGGAGGCCTGGAACAAACTGACATACCTCAGGGAGGGGGGAGAAACGAGAAGAGATAAACCAAAGAACTAATACACTTAAATGCATAGCCCAGGGACACAGACATAGGCTGGGGTGGGGGTGGGGGGGGGTGAGGGGGGTCAATGGGGAAAAAAAGGAGACATCTGTAATACTTTCAACAATAAAGATAAAATTTTTTAAAACATGTAATCTGATCTGCTTCATTGCAAACTGTGTGTGTGTGTGTGTGTGTGTGTGTGTGTGTGTGTGTAGGATGTTTTTTATGGCTTTCTTGAGGAGTAAGGGACATACAAGGAACTGCACATATTTAAACTGTACAACTGAATACGTTTTGAAATATGTATACACTGGTGGCACCATCATCATCAAGACAGTGAACATCTCCATCACCCCAAAGTTTCCATGTGCCTCTCAGTAAGCCTCCCTCCTGCCCTCCCATCTCTCCCCAGCTAACTGCTGATCACAAATAAATAGATCGACAATCCTATATAATAAAAGCCTAATATGCAAATTGTTCCCTTAACTGGGAGTTCAACCAGGAAGAGGGGCTGGCCGGCCAACTGCCAGTGGCCCCTCCCCCCAACCACCCTGCCCTGACCGGCGGCAGCAGCAGACAGCTGGGGGAAGGGGAAGGGAGGCCCCAGCTGGCAGCCGGTAGCTGCTAAGGACCCTATCTGTGTAAGAATTTTGTGCACTGGGCCTCTAGTAATTTATAGTACTGGTTAAGTCCAGCAAGCAAATTCTTTCTTTTTGTAGGTTGGAGCTTTTATTTGTGTGTTTTAAATTCTCAATTCCCAGAAAGCAGAAGCAGCTGAAAGGCTGGTATGGGGCCACTTCCTGGGAGTCTGACCCTCAACATAGCCCCAGCTTTGCTCACGTGCCCAGAGACCCTGCCTGCAGGACATCCCAACCAGCCTTCACCAGCTTGGCAGCAATCCTCACTGTCTTCCCTGGCAGGCTCCTTACAGTGCGGACTCTGGGCCAAGGCTGGCACCAAAACAACAAAAGCCAGTAAGAAACATGTGAAGCACTCAGCTGCAACCCCACCTCTCATCCCTATGCCGCCAGCAGCTAGACAAAAGGTGCGCCCCTTCTCTTTCCTTTCTTGCAGCTTCCCCTTCCTGCTCTGCACCTCGGCATACCAGACCTTTCCCCACTGGCTCCTTTCCCAGCCATGAAGCCTCTGGAGCCCATGCTATTTTTTTATTTATTTACTTATTTTAGAGAGAGAGAAGGGGGGGGAGAGAGAGAGAGAGAGAGAAACATTGATTTGTTGTTCCACTTATTTATGCATTCATTGGTTGACTCTTATATGTCGGAGATCAAACCGCAACCTTGGTG
>NW_005871320.1:1110591-1170791 GCF_000147115.1 Myotis lucifugus
TCCATCATGCATACCATGTCCTAGTTTAGGCAAATGATGATAAAGATAGTGTTTTCCCACAAAATAGGCATTAACATCCATGAAAGTGCTTAGTTCATTTCTGGCACAAAAGAGGGATCAGAAAAGTAGGGCTTAGTAGACATTTATAGATTTTAAAAGCTCCTTGAGAGACAGGTCAAGATTTCTTCAACAGGACACAAAAAAGACTAACCCAAAAGGAAAAGATCAATACATTGGATAATAATAAAATTAAGAATTTCTTTTTCCCCCAGTTTTATTGAGATACAATTGACATGTAATATTGAATAAATACAAGGTGTACAGCCCTGGCTGGTTTGGCTCAGTGGATAGGGTGTCAGCCTATGAACTGAAGGGTCCCAGGTTTGATTCTGGGCAAGGGCACATGCCAGAGTTGCGGCCTCGATCCCCAGTAGGGGGCATGCAGGAGGCAGCTAATCATGATTCTCTCTCATCATTGATGTTTCCATCTCTCTCTTCCTCTTCCTTCCTCTCTGAAGTCAATAAAAATATATTTTTAAAAAATACAAGGTGTACAACATAATGATTTGACATATCTATTGCAAAATGACCATCATAATAAGTTTAGTTAACACCTATCACCTCACAGAGTTACAAATTATTTTTCTTGTGATGAGAACTTTAAGATCTACTCTTAGTGACTTTCAAATATACAATACAGTATTGTTAATATAATCACTATGCTGTACATAGCATCCCCAGAACTTACTTATTTTATAACTAGCAGTTTGTACTTTTTGACCACATTCATTCATTCCTCCCCTTCCCTTGCCTCTGGTTACCATAATCTGTTCTCTGTTTCTATGAGTTTGTTATCTTTTTTATCTATTCATCTGTAAATAGGCAGTTGGACTGGTAGGAGGGGCGGAGGTGTGAAAGGGCCCTCTGGGCGCCCACAGACAGCAACTGAATCCTGGAAAGATATCTCAGCTGTGGGGGGTTGCCACTGAGAACTCTGGGATCTAATCCTCAAGCTGGGCCTTCCAGCAGAGAGCACCAAACCAGAGGAGGGTACCCACATAACATCTGTCTATGAAAATCAGCGGGGTGCTATCTGCCAGAGAGTGACAACTGAATATTCAGGCACCCTCTTAAAGGTCCAACACACAAAATTCCCTGTGGAGCCATCCACCTTGTGCTCTGGCAGAGGGAGGGTGAAGTGGACTGGAGCTTTAAGGGCAGAAGCCAGGACTGAGGACTCAAGGGATAGAGCTCAGAAGGCAGACACCCCAAGTTTCCTGGGCTGAGTCATTCCCTCACCCAGAGGAGGTCATTTTCCCACATAGACATCTACCTTCTCTGGGGGGAAGACAGTTGACACACCTTATTGGAAAACACCTTGCCCTGAGGCCACTTAAGAGATTAAAAATAACAATTAGCCTCCAGGCAGTAGCAACTGCCCCACCCTGTTAAAAAAAATCTCTTACCACACCTGAGAATGATTGCCTGTGAGGCAATTCAAGTCAGAATCCTATCAGTCTGTAGGCAGAGGAGGTCTCTGGAGGCTTTGAGTCTCTGCCTGATCTAATTAGTCAGAAACAGCTTTTAACACTGTCCTGCACTAGAGATTGAGAGGTATAGAGGGGTAATACATAGTTTCAAACCCAAACAGACAGCCAAAATGAGGAGACAAAGAAACAACCCCCAAATGAATGAACCAGAGAATTCTTCAGAAGAAGAGATAAATGGAGCTGAGAAATTTATTTGAAACAGAGTTCAGTGTATTGATGGTAAAGATGTTCAACAGCATGAAAAGAGATATAGTAACTATAAAAAAAAACATCTGAGATAAAGGATGACATAAAACAAAGAACACATTGGAAGGAATACACAGCAGATTAGGGGAAGCTGAGGATCGAATCAGTGAATTAGAAGACAGAGTTGAAAATATCACTCAATTAGAAAACCAAAAAGAAAAACCAATTAAAAAACAGGAGGACAGCTTAAGGGAGCCATGGGACAATATGAAACATAATAATATTAGAAATGTAATAATATTAGAATAGCAGGTGTAGCTGGAAGAGGCAGAAAAAGAGAAAGGCATTGAGAAGGTTTTTGAAGAAATAATGTCAGAAAACTTTCCTAACCTGGTAAAGGAAAAAGTCACACAAGTTCTGGAGACACAGAGAACCCCAAACAAGAAGAATCCAAACAGGCCTACACCCAGACACATCATAATTAAAATGTCAAAAATTAAAGACAAAGAGAAAATCTTAAAGGCAGCAAGAGAAAAGAAAACTGTTACCTACAAAGGCGTTCCCATAAGGCTGACACCTGATTTTTCACCAGAAACTCTACAGGAGAGAAGGGATTGGCATGAAGTTCTCAAGGTAATGGAAAGCAAGGTTTTGAGACCAAGATTACTATATCCAGCAAGGCTATCATTCAAAATAGACAGTCAAATAATGAGAAGAAAGAGAGAGAGAAACCTAGCCATACAGAAATATAATGGCAATAAATAAGTACCTATCAGTAATAACCTAAAGAGATTGCTGTAATGAGAAGAAAGAGAGAGAGAAATCTAGCCATACAGAAATATAACGGCAATAAATAAGTACCTATCAGTAATAACCCTAAATGTAAATGGACTAAATGTTCCAATCAAAAGGCGTAGGGTAGCAGATTGGATACAAAAACATGACCCAACTATATGCTGTCTACAAGACACCCACCTCAGAACAAAAGACACACACAGGATGAGAGTGAAGGGATAGAAAAAAAATTTCCATGCAAATGGAAAAAAAAAAGTTGAAGTAGCAATACTCATATCCGACAAAATAGACTTTAAAATGAAGGCCATCACAAGAGACAACAAAGGCCACTACATAATACTATAGGGATTGACCCAACAAGAGGATAGAACCCTGGTAGACATATATACACCCAATATAGGAGCACCTAAATATAAAAAAAACTTCTAGAGGACTTTAACAGAGAGATTGACAATAATACATAGTAGGGGACTTAAACACCCTTCTGATTGCACTGGATAGATCTTCCAGACAAAAACTTAGCAAGGAAACAAAGACTCTAAAGGACCCACTAGATCAGATGGATTTAATTGACATTTATAGAACATTTCACCCCAACGCAGCAGAATATACATTCTTCTCAAGTGCACATGGGTCATTCACTAAGATAGACCACATGTTAAGACACAAAACAAGTCTCTACAAGTTCAAGAAGATTGAAATTATATCAAGCATCTTCTCAGATGACAGAGGAATGAAATTAGAAGTCAACTACAGTAAAAACACCTAGAAACATTTAAACACATGGAGGCTAAATAGCATGTTATTAAACAATGGATAGGTTACCAACCAGATCAAGAAAGGAATCAAAAATTTCCTGGAAACAAATGAAAATGAACACACAACAACCCAAATTCTCTGGGACACAGCAAAAGCGATCCTGAGAGGGAAGTTCATAGCATTACAAGCATACCTCAAAAAAAAAAAAAAAACACACACACAATAAACTATTTAACCTTACAACTTAAAGAACTAGAAAGAGAACAACAAGAAAAGCCCATAGTGAGTAGAAGGAAGGAAATAATAAAGATTAGAACAGAAATAAATAACATAGAGACTAAAAAAAAAATACATAAAATCAACGAAACCAAGAGCTGGTTCTTTGAAAGGATAAATAAATTGATAAACCATTAGCCAGACTCATCAAGAAACAAAGAGAGAGGGCCCAAATATATAAAATCAGAAACGAAAGTGGAGGAGTAACCCCTGACACCATAGAAATACAAAGGATTGTAAGAACATACTATGAACAACTGTATGCCAACAAGCTGGGCAATATGGATGAAATAGATAAATTTTTAGAAATATACAATCTCCCAAAACTGAATGGGAAGAATAAAAAAACCTGAATAGGCCAGTAACAACTGATGAAATAGAAGCAGTAATAAAAAAATTTCCACCAAACAAAAGCCCAGGTCCGGATAGCTTCACAGGGGAGTTTTACCAAACATTCATAGAAGAACAAACACTTATCCTCCTCAAACTATTTCAGAAAATCCAAGAGGAAGGAACACTTCCAAACTCTTTTTATGAGGTCAGCATTATCCTAATTTCAAAACCAGATAAAGACACTACAAAGAAAAAGAATTACAGAACAATATCCCTGATGAACATAGATGCTAAAATCCTCAACAAAATATTAGCAAATCGCATCCAGCAATATTTTAAAAAGATCATACACCACAATCAAGTGGTATTTATTCCAGGGATGCAAGACTGGTACAATATTCACAAATCAATAAATGTTTATTCACACATAAACAAATCGAAAGAAAAAACACATGATCATATTGATAGATGCAGAAAAAGCATTCGACAAAATCCAACACCCATTTTTTATAAAAACTCTCAGCAAAGTGGAAATAGAGGGATCATACCTCAACATAATAAAAGCCTTATATGACAAACCTACAGTCAACATCATACTCAATGGGCAAAAACTAAAACCATTTCCCCTAAGAACAGGAACAAGACAGGGATGCCCACTTTCACCACTCCTGTTTGACGTAGTACTGGAAGTACTAGCCATAGCAATCAGACAAGAAGAAGAAATAAAAGGCATCCAAACTGGAAAAGAAGAAGCAAAACTGTCATTATTTGCAGATAACATGATATTGTACATAGAAAAACCCAAAGACTCTATAAAAAAAACTACTAGACTTAATAAGTGAATTTAGCAATGTAGCAAGATACAAAACTAACATCAAGAAATCTATGGCTTTTTTATACACCAATAATGAACTCACAGAAAGAGAAACTAAAAAAACAATCCTGTTTACCATTGCACCAAAAAAATTAAAATATCTAGGAATAAACTTAACTAAGGAGGTAAAACATCTGTACTCGGAAAACTACAGGATGTTGACAAAAGAGATAGAGGAAGACATAAACAGATGGAAGAACATACCATGTTCATGGATTGGTAGAATCAACATCATCAAAATGTTCATACTACCTAAAGCAATCTATAGATTCAATGCAATCTCCATTAAGATACCAAAGGAATATTTCACAGACCTAGAACAAACTCTCCAAAAATTCATCTGGAATAAAAAAAGATCCCCAATAGTTGCAGCAAACCTGAAAAAGAAGAACAAAGTTGGAGGGGTCACAATACCAGATACCTAGCTATATTTCAAAGCCACTGTTCTCAAAACTGCCTGGGACTGGCACAAGAACAGACATATAGACCAAAGGAACAGAACAGAGTACCCAGAAATAGAACCAAGCCATTATGCTCAATTAATATTTGACAAAGAAGGCAAGAACATATAATGGAGTGACAATAGTCTCTTCAATAAATGGTGTTGGGAAATTTGGACAGATACATGCAAAAAAATGAAACTAGACCACCAATTTACACCATACACAAAAATAAACTCAAAATGGATACAGGACTTAAACGTAAGATGGGATACCATAAGAATCTTAGAAGAATCCAAAGGCAGCAAAATATCAGACATATGTCATAGCAATATCTTTACCGATGCAGCTCTCAAGGTAATGGAAACTAAGGAGAAAATAAACAAATGCACCCCTATGTTCATAGAAGCACAATTTACAATGGTTAAGATTTGGAAACAGCCTAAGTGCCCATCAGTAGATGAGTGGATTAAAAAACTGTGGTACATCTACACAATGGAATACTACCCTGCTGTAAAAAAGAAGGAACTTTTGCCATTTGCAACAGCATGGATGGACCTGGAGAGCATTATGCTGAGCGAATAAGCCAGTCAGAGAAAGATAAAAATCACATGATCTCACTCATTTGAGGAATATAATGAACAACATAAACTGATGATCCAAAATAGAGCCTGGGGGGGGGGGGGGAATATTTTAGAATATAATAGAAGTAATCCTGTTATTTGCAGATTTTTAATATTTCTTACAACTTTTGTGATATTGTACTATGTTAGTACAGTTTTGGTAATATTATTATATTTAAAATCTTTTTTTCTTGAAATATTAATTTTTATTGCATGTAACATTATACTTGAAATTGCTTATCTTGAAATATTAATGTTTATTGTATGTAACATTATTATATTTAAAATCATTTTTATTGAAATAAAAAATAATAATAAAAAGAAAAGAAGTTTGAATGTCTGTGAAGCATTCTTCTCGACAAATAATTCAATTCAAATGCCATTTATTGGTCACCTATTTAGTGCCAGGAATGGGAGAAGAGAGGAGATTTGTTAGTATTATTTGCATCTTCCGTGCTTTGCTTTTTCACAAATGGTATCTTGTGACTAAGGCAGTGTGGTGGGTGCTGCAATTTGGGGCACTCCACTGCTCTCAGATACACAATAGGCCCTTCCCTCCAAGAGGCTGTGAATGGCTCCCCCTGCTGCCCCTTTGTGTCTGGGGTCTCCTTCCAATCTGGGGAAGTGGACCCAGATCCCTCCCACGTCCTCCCCACAGAGGTCCAAGTTCCTTGCAAGCCTGAAGACGAAAAGAACAAACTTAATGTTGACTGGCCACTGGAATTCCAGAAAATTCTGAATGAAAATAGCAGCTGCAAATGGAATGGCTTTGCAAATTGCTGCTGATTATTCATGGGCCGTCTGGGGTTTTGGCAGGAACACTAGAAAATCTGCTGCTCAAGTATCTAAAGGAAGCAGTAGAAAGCGATGGGAAGCCTGGGCCCAGTGGCTGGACCCCAGCCCATTCCTCTCAGCCTCAGGCCCTATTTGGCTGAGACTGAGGAAGTTCAGCCCCTAAGCCAGCATGAAGCAGCGGATGGCAATGGCGGCAGCTTCAGTTCCACTGCACTCGACTGGGCGTTCGCCTGAGACTGGGGTAAATCTGATGCCTGATACTGGGAGCCAGTTACGGCGTTTGGCTCTGAGTCCCCGGGAGCTGAGACTGCTTTTCAGGCACACACACCAGAACTGTCTGCGCTAGTGCTCAAATGGGCCAGCAGACTGCTCTGGGTGCCAGGTCTTTGATGGAATGAATTTTGGATGCAAATCAAATATCTAAATGGATGTGTTCCCTCTGGCAGGACCATTCCAGAGGTCCTGTAGACTTTTTTTTACATAAAATTCTGGCTTCTTTAAATATGCATTTTTTTTTTCTTCCTGACTGTGCCGGAGGCAGGAGGGTGGCTGCCCTGGGAAGCCGGGAGGTCACTAGAGAAGGGGAGCCGGTCCCCCTGGCTAACCCTCTTGGCTACAAGCCCACATGTTTCATTTGCCTCCACGTGGTTGTCTATTGTTTAATCACAGAGGCTTTGGGTTTATGCCAAGAGGAAACAGGCTGCTATCTTTTAGGAAAAATGAAATAAGACAAATTCACCCACTTCTGTCTCTTTTCAGCTTCCTGAGTTAAGTGAAAAAGCAAGAAGGTGTTTCTGAACATCCCGAAGTCATGTGAAATATCCAACTTGGTGAAGACAGACATTTTCCCTCAGATAATCCCAGGTATTTCAAATGGCTCCCCTTCCTCCTCCTCCGTATATATGCAGCCTCGAGAAACGGGTTCTGTTCCCCAACTTGTTCTGAGATCTGAGCCTGGGCCACGAGTCTCCCTCCTGGCCAGTGATTGCTGACACCGTGAACACAAGGGGCAGCTGGAAGGACATTTCCAGACAGGAGCGGGAATTTGGTAACTTCCCTCCCAGGGGATCCAAGGAACCCTAATGGCCAAAGCCCAGTTGCAACACTTAGAAAGAGCAGAAGGGATCCAGGAGGGAGCCAGGTGCTCCTCTCCCTCCCGCCATCCCGGCTGCTCCTCTCTTGCCCGGCTGAGGCCTGGAGCACCCCTCCGGAGTTGAGCCCGGCCTCCGGCCCCTTGAGGGGCTCTAATCCAGGAGCTCTGACCTTAAACACACTCCTTTCTCCCTCTATCTTCCCACCTAGTGTGCAGTCCAGCGGGAGTTGAGCTTTCCTAGGGCTCCTCATCCTCTGCTTCATGTATCGCCAGGAATACACAAAGCCAGGGTCCCCTCGCCTTACCCTCTGCCACAGGAGCATCATGTGTGGTGTGCATGTTAACTCTCAACTCACGTCCATAGGCAAGGTTCTGCCTTGGCACAGACGTCGGACACTGAGTCTGGCTTCTCAGAGCAACGTCCCAGAGTCACGAACGCAGCACTGATGTGCACCTGCCACCCGTCCCAGTGAGAAAGCATCACTGACCCCTGCCACGGGAATAAAAGCTAAAGAGATGCTTGATGTATAGACTTGCTGAAAAGGGAAAAGATTCCTGTCCCTACCTCATGGGGTCATGGGTCATTGGGAGAATCGAAAGAGTAATGCAGCCCAGGGTTTGGCTCAGTGGTTGAGCATCAAGCATGAGGTCATGGTTCTATTCCCTGTGGGGGCACATGTCGGGTTGCGGGCTCAGTACCCAGTAGTGGGCATGGTGAAGGCAGTCAATCAATGATTCTCTCTCATCATTGATGTTTCCATCTCTCCCTCTCCCTTCCTCTCTGAAATCAATAAAAATATATTAAAATATATATATTAAAAATAGTCAAGATGATAAATTTTATGTTATGTGTCTTTGCCACAATTTAAAAATTATTTTTAAGTAAATCTGAAGGGCTGCTGCTTACTGCTCTATCTTTAGATCTCCTGTCCCCAGAACTGCGTTCCCAGAGTTGGCCCCCTCAGAAATCTACCGCCCACCAGGTCTGCGATGAGGTTTTGAAATCACCTCCCAGCCTTTTGACTGAGAGTGAATGCACTATGTGGTAGGAACATTTAGAAAATGACCTCTGTCTCCTTCCTAAAACTACCATTCAGATGGTGAGCACTGGGCATCCTCCCCACTCGGCTGATCTCCCTACAGCTGTCCTGGCCCTGAGCCTAAGGGCCCTTCATCGCTGTATTAGTCTGCTGGACCTGCCATAACAATTACCACAGACTGGGTGCTGAGACAACAGAAATATATTCTCTTCAAGTCCTGGAGACTGGAAGTCCAGGGTCAAGGTATTGGCAGGGTTGGTTTCTGCTGAGGCCTCTCTTTCACTTGTAGATGACCACCTTCTCCCTATGTCTTCACATGGACTTCCCTCTGTTGTGCCTGTGTCATGATTTCCTTTTTTCACTCCCCACAACCACCTCCCCTTTGGCAACCATCAGCTTATTCTCTGTATCTATGGGTCCATTTCTGTTTTGTTTATTTACTTTTTAAAGATTTTACATATAAATGAAATCATGCAACATTTACCTTTCTCTGTCTAACTTATTTTACTTAGCCTAATACACACTAGGGCAGGGGTGGGCAACCTTTTTGTGAGTGCGTGCCAAAACCAGCAAAATCTCTGACTCAAAATTCTTCTGCGTGCCAACCCTAATTTTTTGAGAACATGTTATGCCTACTTGATATCTCTTAAGGTGTACGTATGTGAAGAACCTTGAAGAAATAATAAAATTCATTTGAGCGACAAAAACACAGTATATGATGATGAAAATACATTTATTTTTTAATGTATACATGTACACTGATAGTCCGACAGAAAACTTTATGACTCTGTTTGATATTATCAGTGGGACTTTTGCTGCTGCATCACTGATGACAGATTTTACATCAGGTTTATATTTCATGACCTTCAGAGATATGCACGAGCTACTACTTTCATCCGTCAGGCTACTCCTATTATGAGACTTAACAAAATTCATCACTGAGAACAAAGATTCATAAGCGTATGTGGATGAAACCAAAACACTGGTCGGATCTAGGAAGGCAGGGAGAGTTAAGGCAGAGGCATAGAAATTGCTCTTCCCTTCTCTCATCAATCCATGTCTATGGTCTTTAAGATAACTTGTTATGTAAAATTATTTATTTATCTGAGATGCACATACACTGAATTTATCTGAAAAATAAAAAAGTCGATATTAAGAAAAAAATTGTAAATGGAAGATTATAAGAGAGGGTTTCGCGTGCCAGCAAAAGTTACTGGCCTGCCATGTTTGGCACGCGTGCCAGGGGTTGCCCACCCCTGCTCTAGGACCATCCATGTTGTCATAAATGGCAAGATTATGGTCTTTTTTTATGGCTGATTCATATTCCATTGTATATATGTACCACTTCTTCTTTGTCTATGGATGAACACTTTGGTTCCTTCCATATCTTGGCTATTGTAAATAATGTTTCAATGAACATAGGAGTACACATATCTCTTCTAATTAGTTTTTGTTTTCTTCAGATAAATACCCAGAAGTGGTATTGCTTATTTGTATGCCAACTCTATTTTTAATTTTTTGAGGAAAGTTTATACTGTTTTCCATTGAGGTTGTACCAATTTACAATCCCACCATCAGTGTACAAGAACTCTCTTTTCTACACATCCTCACCAACACTTGTTCTTTATTGATTTTTGATGATAGCCATTCTGACATGTGTGATGTGCTATTGCATTGTGGTTCTAATTTTCATTTCCTTTATGATTAGTGATGTTGAGCATCTCCTCATATGTCTGCTGGCCATCTGTATGTCCTCTTTGGAAAATATGTATTCAAGTCCTCTGCCTGTTTTTTAATTGAAAATTTTGGTGGTTTTTCTTTTTTGGTGCTAATTTGTATGAATTCCTAATATATTTTGGATATTAACTCCTTATCAGATGTATCATTGCCAAATATCTTCTTCCATTCTGTAGGTTGTCCTTTTGTTTTGTTGATGGTTTCCTTCACTGTGCAGAAACTTTTTAGTGTGATGCAGTCTTATTTGTTTATTTTTGCCAACTGGCAGTGTCATAAGAAATAATAAATTGTTATTTAAATAAGAAATTGTTAAGCCATAGACTTAGGGAGTGATTTGTTACCTAACAATGGATAACTGGAATAATTCCTTTTCATCTTCACAATCTCACTTTGACAATCAAACATGAATAAGGAAATTTAACAGAGATAGTGTTCCTTTATGTTTAAAATCTCCAGCTATGGAAGGGAATAATTTGTAATTTTTGTGTCACTGTTTATTTAGTCTTGGGAAGATTATGTAATTTCTCTAACCTTATCTGCAAAATGTAACACCTGCTTCAAGTGTCTTTAGTGGGCATTTACTGATGGAACGTGTCTAAAATATTTAGGCTGGACACACAGTAAGAGCTTAGTAAATGTCACCTATTATAAAATCAAGTATACTGGCTGGTACTTATATTCTGAGAACTTTAGAATAGATTAAAAATAAAACAGGGGCAATGTTTATTAGTTGAGAAGCAGAGACAAGCTTTGGAAGTTCAGAAGGCAATTCATGCCCATGACTTTCCCACAGGAGCAAAGAGATGAGGCCTGTTAGGGACCTAAGAGAGACACTGCACATTCTGGCTGCTGCTGGACCGAGAGCCGCCCGACATCCTCAAGCCTAGCCGATGCTCTCCCCCAGAGCATGCATCCGACAGCGTGGCCCGAAAGCCAAGAAAGTCACTAAGATTTTACTGAATGCACTGCCTCGAGGCTGCCAATTGTTTGAAATAAGAGCCAGATGTGAGCTCTTCAAATATTAAAAAAAAAAAAAGGGGGGGGGAGAGGGTTCCAACTTACCTCACTTGTTGAGGGTAAGAAAAAAAGTCTGCAGATTATATCTTTTCTCTGGGCCTGTTTTTTCCTCAGAAAGAGCTCACAGATGCTGACAGTGATAACCAGAGGTCCATCCTGAATTTCCTCCCAGCCCCACCTTTCTCCCTGGGGCTTTCCAACTAACCCTGCTCAAGTGACTGAGGGATTTCAGTGGCTCCTTCACACACAGCTGGCTGTGGCCACCTCCAACTCTCATCCCCCCTATTATGAATATTAAAAGAGAAAGAAAAAAATCAGTCCTCTCCCAAGTCCAACCATTTTTTTCCATGAGTGTTCCCTGTCCCAGAATAAAGACACCCATTCTTTAAGAGCAATGCATGAACTGCTAGTCCATAAAAGGGGACAGGGCTACAGATCAGAAAGGATTATTTCTACAAAGTACACTTGACTCCTGAGCAACACGGGGTGGGGCTGTTAGAGGCCCCAACCCCTCTACAGTCAGACATCACCTGTGACTTTTGACTCCCTCAAACTTAACTACTATTAGCCTACCGTTCACCGGAAGCCTTACTAATAACACAAATAGATGATTAAGACATATTTTGTATGTTATATGTATTATATACTGTATTCTTACAATAAAGTAAGCTAGGGAAAAGGAAATGTTATTAAGAAAATTATAACAGCCCAGCTGGCATGGCTCAGTGGTTGAGCATTGACCCAGTCAGGGCACGCGCCCAAGTTTTGGGCTCTATCGTCAGTGTGGGGCATGCAGGAGGCAGCTGATCAATGATGCTCTCTCATCATTGATGTTTCTATCTCTCCCTCTCCCTTACTTTCTGAAATCAATAAAAATATATTTTTTAAAAATCATAACAAAGAGGAAATTCATTTACAGTACTATACTGTATTTATAGATACTGTAAGTTTACACTGTCTGTTTACAAGACAAATCCTGTCTGTCAGTACCTTCATCAATGTTGTCTTATATAATACAAAACACTGAGAAGATGCTATGTGTATCACTAACACTAGACATCAAAAATAAAAGATCATGTGAAAAAGAAATACATACTTATTGTAGGTATAACAACTTCCGCATGGATAACGAAGAATCAGCATCTACTTTCAGGTAGTCTAGCCTATGCACAAATGAATTGTTATAAAAATTTTTATGGCATATAGTATTACAGTCATATTTATAATACAGTATTGGAAATGTTACATTTTTTAAAAAACTGCTTACCAATTATGAGAAGGGGGAAAAGGTGAGGGAGGGAGAGCATTCTATATGGTAATATAATTCTTTGATTGCAAAGTTATAAAACACTAAGAAAACCAACATAATATTAATTTTACATTAAATATCACTCACCTTATGCCTATGTAAGTATAGGCTATCCACTTCTATACAAGCCTTGCACACAATGTTCTACATGATGAATACTCTATGTGATGAAAACACAATAAATACTTAGGTGATGATGATGATGATGACACAAAAACGTCTCATACAGTTCTTTTTTTTTAAATATATTTTATTGATTTTTTACAGAGAGGAAAGGAGAGAGATAGAGAGTTAGAAACATCGATCAGCTGCCTCCTGCACATCTCCCACTGGGGATGTGCCCGCAACCCAGGTACATGCCCTGACAGAATCGAACCCGGGACCTTTCAGTCGCAGGCTGACGCTCTATCACTGAGCCAAACCGGTTTCGGTGTACAGTTCTTTTTTTAAAAAAAATATATTAATTTTTTACAGAGAGGAAGGGAGAGGGATAGAAACATTGATGAGAGAGAAACATCGATCAGCTGCCTCCAGCACATTTTCTACTGGGGATGTGCCCACAACCAAGGTTCATTCATGCCCTTGACTGGAATCGAACCTGGGACCCTTGAGTCCGCAGGCCGATGCTCTATCCACTGACCCCAGATCTAAGGGCCTCAGACAGTTCTTGCTGTACACTTATTACATTTTCACGTGAAGACACACATACACAACAAAAGTGTATTAACTGTACAGCAATGGTTGTTTACTATTCATTAAGTGGAAATGTATCATCATAAAGGTCTTCATCCTAGTTGTCTTCATAGTGCATAGGTTGAGGAGGAGGAGGAGGAGGAGGAAGAGGAGGAGGGGTTGGCCCTGCTGTCTCCGGGGTGCAGAGGCAGCAGGGGCGGAGGAAGGGGAAGGGGAAGTAGGAGATGCATACACACTCAGTGTAACTAAACACATTGTGATTTCTGTCTGACTTTTTTGCTTTTTTATTTCCCCAAAAGTGTTCTATATGGTACCAATCTTTCTTTCACCATTTGCTTTGGTTTCAGTACCCATATCCAAGAAGGGTCCATGTCATAAAAGAAGTAAAAAGCAAACCCTTCACCTCCCCACTTTTTTTAGTCATATCCACAATCTCTCATGAGTTTCTTGATTATCTCTGTTGTAAATGCTGTGAAGTCATGCACAACATCTGGCAGTTTTCTCCAGCAGGAATTTGTTGTTTTGGGCTTGATGGCTTACACAAATTTTTCTATAACAACGATGGCATCTTCAATGGTGTAACCCTTCTAGACTTAATGTCCTCTCTATTGGGGTTCTCTTTCATGGCACTGACAATCCTTTCCACAGAGTACTGTAAAGTCTTAAAGGTCCTTATGACCCCAGATCTAAGGGCTGAAATAGAGACGTGGTGTTTGGGGCAAATAGACCACTTTTGCACCTTTGGTGTTGAACTTATGGGGTCCTGGGTGATCAGAGGCATTGTTCAATATCAAAACAACTAGCAAAGTACTTCCTGACTTTAGGGACAAAACATTGATGGAACCGATCCAAAAAAAGTTCTAGCTCTTCAGGCCTTCTTGTTGTACTATAACCAAAAGACTAGCAGCTGGTGTTTATCTGTTCCCTCCAAGGCTCAGGGGTTAGCTATTTTATAGATAAGGCCGGTCCTGATCATAAACACAACTGCATTTGCACAAAACAGTAGACTTAGCCTATCTCTTCCTGCCTTAAGTCCTGGTGCTTGCTTCTCTTCCTTACTAATAAATGTCTTTTGTGGCATCTTTTTCCAGAATAAGGCACTTTTGTCCACATTAAGAACATGTTCAGGTAGATATCCTTTCCACTGAATGATTTTCTTAACAGCATCTAGGAACTTATCTCCTGCCTCTTGGTCGGCAGAAGCTATTTCTCCTGTTATCTTCACACCTTTAAGTCAAACCTCCTGCTAAAATGATCCTTTGCTGGCATTAAATTCTCTGGCTTTAGATCTTTCATCTTCTTTCTGTTTCAGGTTGTCATATAATGGCTTCACAGTTTCTGGAATCATATTAGAGCCTATAGGTGGGCCCTTCTTACAGCAATCCTGCACCCAATACAATAAAAGCTGCATTTTCAATACAAGATTAAAAAATATTTTAAGCCCTCACCAGGTAGCTCAGTTGGTTGGAGCATCATCCCAATATGCCAAGGTTGTGGGTTTGATTCTCAGTCAGAGTACATACAAGAATGAACAAATGAATGCATAAATAAGTGGAATAACAAATCAATGTTTCTCTCTCCCCTGCCCTCTCTCAAATCAAACAATGAAAACTTTTCTTAAAAAGACTAGTTGTTAAAAATATATTTTTATATATGTTAAATATATATAGATGTTATAGAATATATATATGTGTGTGTGTGTGTGTGTGTGTGTGTGTGTGTGTATATATATATATATATATATATATATATGTAAGGTTTTCACACCTGCTGGTGTAGCTGCAGTGACAGCAGCATGAATTTCCTTTTGTCTTTTAACAGTGGTTCCTCCTATGCTGGATGTATTTATCTTGAAATGGTGGGCAATTGCAGCTGCAGACCTTGATCTACAGCACATATCAAGCAATTCAACCTTTTCTTATAATGTCATGACTTTTCCCTGCTTCTTTTTTTAAAATATATTTTTATTGATTTCAGAGAGGAAGGAAGAGGGAGAAAGAGATCGAAACTCAATGTTGAGAGAGAATCATTGATCAGCTGCCTCCTGCACGCCCCACACTGGGAATTGGCCTGAAACCCAGGATGTGCCCTGCCCGGGAATCGAACCCCGACTTCCTGGTTCATAGGTCGATGCTCAACCACTGAGCCATGCTGGCCGGGCTCTCTGCTTCTTGGGAGCACTTCCAGCATCACTAGTGACACTTTGTATGGGTCCCGTGGTGTCATTCAACGTTCACAGAATTGCATCGAATATGGTGAAAAGACACAAGAACCGCGAGAGATCACTTTACTGCAATACAGCATGTCCTGGAGAGATGAACTGCTCACGTGGAGATGATGGGCATCACACGCCTGCTAAGCAGATACTCACAGCACTTGAGCTCACTGCAGCAGCAGCAGCAGCAGGAGGCTATACAATTATTGCAGCAGTACAGCATGCACCCCGGTTAATTTTACACAGTGATGATGTAATATTGCATCTTTACTTTTGTTTACATTTTTCTTGATTGTGAATCACACCATGAGCATTCTGTTTGTGTGCGTAAGTTTTGATAAGTTAAAAATTATATGACAGATTTGTATGTATTTTATGGTAGTAAGTGGCAAAATAAAACTAGTACTTATGCATTCATGACATAACTAACTTTTTCTTATTTTTTAATATATTTCTAGGCTACATGGTTCATCTGCACATTTTCTGAAATTGTTGCAAATCTCCAAAAAATTTTCCAGTATATTTATTGAAAAATAATCTGCATATAAATGAACCCATAAAGTTCAAACCCATGTTGCTCAAGGGTGAGCTGTAATGCAGCCTCTTAAGAAACGTTTTCCATTATTCATTAAAGGAAAATGGCTTTTGTCAATTTCTAGCCAAAAAGAGTTGGTGTTCTGTTGAGCAATGGCTCCCCAAACTGGTGAGTTGGAGCCCCGGGGTTGAGGGAGAGGGGCTGAGAGACAGCAGCAGCTCCAAGACTAGAAAGTTCCTCAGTGGCCTTCCTCCTCAGGCAAAGGATCCTCGCTGCCCTGAGGCTCCATCTCCTCCAGCACCTTCAAGCCCGTAATAGTCTCTGTGTCAGCTTGAGCCAAAAGCTAAGGGGGTCAAGGTCCTTCTGAAATGTCTTTTCCTCAAAAGGAGAAGTTGTGTCATCAATTTGTTCTGTTCTCACAGCCCCACTAATAACTATTGAGTATAAGCCAGATGCTCAATAAACATTACAGACTAAAGTAACTCATGAGGAGTGTGATGGGTGAATTGTATGTGACAACATGACTGGATCGTGGGGTATCCAGATATTTGGTTAAACATTACTTCTGGGTGTGGCTAGGACAGTGGTCGGCAAACCGGGGCTCGCAAGCCACATGCGGCTCTTTGGTCCCTTGAGTGTGGCTCCTCCAAAAAATACCACGTGCGGGCGCGCACATATAGTGCGAGTGAAACTTCGTGGCCCATGCGCAGAAGTCGGTTTTCGGCCTGGGCGAGTCTATTTTGAAGAAGTGGTTCGGAAGTGGGGGGTGTCGGTTGGTCGGGCGATGGGAGACGCGGCGCAGACGGACCGAGGGATACACAGCGCTGGGGGAGGCGCTCACGATTCATGCACGAGTTGAGTGAGCCAGTCAGTCAGCAGTCTCATGTGCAGTGGTTAGTGCTAGTCGCGTCCACAAATCGCACTCAGGTGGCAAAAGTACCTACTCGAAGCATAAAGTTACCTGTATTTTTCCAACCAGCTGCAAATCCTACAGGTTTTTTGTCATCAATTTAAGAATTGTAATTATTTTGTGTTGGTGGCTTTATTATCTACTTATATAAAAACCCTGGGTGGTGTTCATCACGACCAGACCAACCAAGCGGAAGGAAGTCAGTCCTGCAGGGGTTGTCTTGGCAACGGCTGCACCCTCCCCCAAGCTGTTTCCCAGAGCTGTTTCCTGTAAGGGCGGAGTTTGAGGCAGGAACCCGCCCTGGGAGCATGGAGGCAGATCTTTGGCGCAGCGTGAACCTGAGTGGGGGCAACTGATGGAACTGGAGAGCATTATGCTAAGTGAAATAAGCCAGTCAGAGAAAGATAAATACCACAGGATCTCACTCATTTGTGGATTATAGAGAACAACATAGACTGATGAACAGGGACAGATCCAAAGACAGAGAAACAGCAGTCAGACTATCAATCCCCAGAGGGAAAGTAGGGGAGGGAGGGGGTAAGGGGAAGAAATCAACCAAAGGACTTGTATGCATGCATATAAGCCAAACCAATGGACACAGACAACAGGGGGATGAGAGCATGAGTTGGGGGGGCGGGGAGGATGGGGTTTAATGGGGGGGGGATAAGGACACATTTGTAATACCTTAATAAAGAATTTTTTAAAAAAAGAAAGAAAAGACAGACAAGAGAATGAAAGCCGGGTCTCGGTGGGACGCTGCTTCTCTGAGAGACAGGGACCACACCCACAGCCATGCCTTTATTTTATAGCAGATGCTATGAGGCAAAGTAAGGGCATGACCAAGATGTTTACAAACATTCTCCTGGGTTTCAATCCTACTCAACTACATGCACCTGAACTCTTATCAAGCCTACATCACTCAGGTACATGGGGCCACGTGTTCTGACCATAGGTTCAAGCTTACAACTACAGCTGTTGGCTATAATTGTGCTGGGAGGGCCCTGCCCTCCAAGCTGGGACTTGCATGTGGCAATGAGAGGACTGTGCCCTCTCATCAGTCCAAGGCTTGAACCTGTCCAAAACACTGTAGCGGCTCCCCACAATAAAGTTTTAATTCTGTTTCTTTGTTACTAATGTTGTGGCCCCACACCATAACAAAGAAACAATTTCTGGAGGATGAGGCTCAGGAATCAGGATTTTAAAAAGATTCCCAGGTGATTCTAATATGCAGCCAAGGTTGAGAACCACTGCTATAGATAATATTAAAAATATATCTAAACGTGCAATTCTTTGTCCAAAAAATGAGCATGTTCAAAAATTAAATGAAGAAAATTTGGATATACTCGATGGAGATTTTCACACATATTTGAGTGATGATTCCATTGATTCCACAGATGATGCTGAAGGGGAATATTTTCCCCATAGAAATTCTTAATAGTATTACTCCTTCGGGAATGCCGTGTCATAAATTAAAATTGAAAGTGGGTGCAATCATCATGCTATTGAGAAATCTCAAGAGTAAACGGGGTCTTTGTAATGGTACCAGATTTATTATCAAAAGATTACGATCTAACATTATCAAAGCTGAAGTATTAACAGGATCTACAGAGGGAGAGGCTGTTCTGATTCCAAGAGTTAATTTGTTCCCATCTGACACTGGCCTCCCATTTAAATTGATTCGACGACGGTTTCTAGTGATGCCAGCATTTGTGATGACTATTAATAAATCACAAGGACAAACTCTAGACAAAGTAGGCATATTCCTATCTGAACCTGTTTTCGCACATGGTCAGTTATATGTTGCTTTCTCTCGAGTTTGAAGAGCATGTGACGTTACAGTTAAAGTTCTAAATACTTCATCATAAGGGAAATTAGTCAAGCACTCTGAAAATGTTTTCACTCTTAATGTGGTATACAGGGAGATATTAGAATAAGTTTAATCACTTTATCAGTCATTGTTTGCATCACTGTTGTTTTTGTATCATGTTTTTGTTGATTTCATATCATGTTTTTGTCATTTTTATATCATGCCTCTGTTGTTGTTATATCCTTGTTACTGTTTATTAATAAATTTATATATTATTTTCATATACATTTTACTAATTTCCTTTCCTCTCTCACATTTCTATTATAGAGAAAGAGCAAATAGTAATATTAAAATATCTCCGCTAATTAATTCCCTTTTAAAAAAATATATTTTATTGGTTTTTTACAGAGAGGAAGGGAGAGGGATAGTTAGAAACATCGATCAGCTGCCTCCTGCACACTCCCCACTGGGGATGTGCCTGCAACCAAGGTACATGCCCTTGACTGGAATCGAACCTGGGACCCTTGAATCCGCAGGCCGATGCTCTATCTACTGAGCCAAACTGGTTAGGGCAATTAATTCCCTTTTAATTTGCATGAATTTCGTGCACCAGGCTACTAGTATATTATAAAAGTCCACAATATATTATGATTACTTAAACAACGATCTCTTGAAAAGGTTTGGATAATAATAAATCATACATTTGCCCATATTGTTACTATTTCCAGTGATCTTCATCCTTTTGTGTAGATCTAGATTTTCATGTGATACCATTTTTCTTCTGTCTGAAGAACATCCTAACTTTTCTTATAATGCCTGGTCTTCTGGTGATAGTCTTTCTGCTTTTGCAAGTTTGAAACATCCTTATTCCCCATATCTATTCCTTTCTTTTCAGTGTTTAGTGTACTATTAAGCCAGTCCATTAAACTTTCTATTACACTTTTTCATTCCCAGATTCCATTTGATACTTTTCCCAATCTGCTTGGTTATTTTTCTTCATGCTCTTTGATCCCCCTTATTTCTTTAAATATACAATATGTAACATACTTTATATTGTTTGGTAACCCTAGTATTTTAAGTCTTTGTAGGCCTGCTTCTGTCCATCACTTCTGTTTGTCTATTTTACCTGTTTGTGATTTTTGATCATGAACTTAAACCCTTGTAACTATCTGAGTTCCTCTGCCAGTCACCTGGAAGGCACTCAAACCTGACATCAATTTAAATTTCCAACTTGAGGTGCAGACCAAACACTGGATTAATGGAGATTAATCTTAAATTCACTGACACCACAAGGCTGCTTCCAGATGATGGAAGAAAGCATCATGCCTAGCTGGTTGGCTCAGGTGGTTGGGTGTTATCCTGTGCACCAAAAGGTTGCGGGTTCTATTCCCAGTAGTGGGCGTGCAATAGGCACCAATTGATGTTTTGCTCTCACTCGATGTTTCTCTTCCTCTTTCCCTCTCTCTCTCTCTCTCTTTAAATACCAATGAAAATATTTTTTAAAGAAAAGAAAGCATTTATTGGACCACTTAAGAAAGACCGAATTGCAAAGGAAGGAGCTTAATGTTAGGAGCAGATTGTGCAGTTGGTGGGAACTCAATAGTTGAGAAACAAACAAACAAATTTCTAGCCTGAGATGTCTTTAGACTACCCAGGCTGTGTGAATAAACCAGCTAAGGGCTGCTTAGGGTCATGTATCTGCTCTCAGGGATGATCTTCCTTGCTATCTAGGGGAGGGGAGAAGGGGAGGCAGACAGGTTCATTCATGGCTCATCCTCACTAAGCTATCCTTTTAGAGCAGCCGTGAGCAAAACTACGGCCCTCGGGCCGGATCCGGCCGTTTGAAATGAATGAAACTAAAAAAAAAAAAGACCATACCCTTTTATGTAATGATGTTTACTTTGAATTTATATTAGTTCACACAAACACTCCATCCATGCTTTTGTTCCGGCCCTCCGGTCCAGTTTAAGAACCCATTGTGGCCCTCGAGTCAAAAAGTTTGCCCACCCCTGTTTTAGAGTGTCAACTCTATGAGAGCTCCCATTACACTGCCACCTTGGGCGGGCCCTCAGCTTTGTCTGCTATTCTACTGCCGCTGCCCCCACCCCAGGCTGTGAAAAGCAAAGTTCCACTTAACATTTGGCAAATATCCTAAGTGTGAAAAGTGGCATCAATACCTGAATTATATCCTTGGGTTTCTATTTTCATTAGATATTTTTTATTTAGTCTCTGGGAATTGTTTATTTGCAGCTCGGTGATACACTTTAAATAATAGTTTTTGATATGTATTCCAGAAGTTTTCGTTGTTTTCAGCTGGTCTTTATCAGTCATACAGCTGGAAAAAAATAATTCTTTCAATATGTTAACAATATACAGTATTCAAATAGCCATCCTGATCCAGAGGCAGGAGAGAGGGAACAAACACATCACTCGGAAGCAGCAGGCATGAGATCAGTCTGACTGATTCACAAGCAGTGTGACCTCCGTAGCTTATTTACACTCTGTGCCCATTTCCTGGTAGGACTGATGTGAGGACTAAGTGAGGTAATGTATGAACAACCCTTGAAGCAGGGACTGGCTCTGGTATGAGGATATCTTTTTACTATTATGTGAAAAAGTTGCAATCATGTACCTGAGTAAGAGCACACATCTTACCCGATGCCCCCAGAACCCCTGGTCCCTGGCTCCCTCTCCCTTGTAGGAGCTCGTACCCCTGAGCTTATACTACAGGGAGAAATGAACTGAGCTAATCACTGGATGACTGACCCCCGCTGCAGTCACAGGATGGGCCCCACCCCCAGAGCGGGATGCTAACAGATGCTTATCTAAGATATGTCATCATCATATATGCTCGAGTGAGCACACAGACATTTTACCACTAAGAAATCTGAAAAAAATAAACATAGACAAACATGATTATAAATTTTGTATTTTCATGGTGGACAGTCATCATTTGCCCCAACAGCCATCTGAAGCCAATAGTCCTGATTATTAAAAATCACAAAGTTGTATAAATGTTCTCCTCCTTTTTGAAAACCATGTTCATTTTCTCTCCATGAAACAGGGCTGTCTGCGAAGCCTTGAACCGACAACGTAACCCACGGAGCTAACTTGGGTTCGTCAAAGTAGCGACTGAAAAAGAAAGATTAATTCTTAACAAACAGGAAGAATTAGGAATGTTCACTTTTTTTTTCTTATTCAGAGTAAGTGATACTTCTGATGTTCCAATGAAGCTTTGACCTTAATTTTTATTTATAAAAATCAGGAGATGCAAATTAAATTCTTGATGCTATATTGTGAATTCAATAAAGGTTAACCGATATACAATGCACAAAACAAACTTCAGCTTTTCCTACCTCCATTGTGGAAGATCATGTAAGATTCAAAGGACAAAAAACCCCCAAAGTGAATAAGAATAGTTTCTCTCCCTATAATAGTGCCGTTTTCAGTCTCTGTTACCTGAAATCCTGCAAAATAATTTATTGGATTCTAAAATTGAAGCCTTCCTATTGAAGAAAATCTAAGTACTAAACTAACACGTGAAAAAGAATGCTGAGTTTAAAAAGGAAAACCATCAAGACTTCAACCTTAGACATTTTCAAAGTGAAGACTGACACATTATGCTTACTTTGTAGACTTTTCAATATGGGGGTTGAGTTTCCTGATATTAGGTACAATGTAGCGCTTATTTATATAATACCTCCCAAAATGAAAAAACTACTACTACTTAATACAGTCCTTGGCATATTACTGATGCCCAGTGATTCATACGATGTTAGGGCTGGAACTGATCTTAGATAGGATTTGGATTCAGAGATAGTCAACTCCTTTTTTGTACTCCCTTTAAAAATTAGACATTTTGCAGAACTCCATTATTTAAAACAGATTATGTCTTTCATAGGGTATTGGTATTTTCTTAATGACATTATAACTTCAACAAAGTGGTCCAGGGCAGCAGAACTAGAAAAATGAGCAGTTTGTCTTCAAGGAGTATCCTGAAGCTCTGCTATTTGTCTTTCCATACGGACAAGTATGTGGCAATAGAATTTCCCATCACCAAGGATAATTACGTCATTTAAGATGATAACGTTGCTGCACTGTGAGCCCAAACAAGGAAAAAAAGGGAAATGTGTATGACAGGACGATGAAATTTGGGACAGTAGCACTGCTCCTAAAATGTCAGGTTGGCACAGACAAGCAAGATGAAAAAGGCAAAAAGCGTTCATACCACAGCTGCTCCAACAGGAGACATATCTTCTCTGGAAGTAGGAAGCCGGTGATTGTACACAAACAAGCTTTGGCCACCACTGTGCTTGGCTGAGGACAGCAATAGGTTGATATGAAATTATTAGGCTCATTATTTCTGTCACAAAAAAGAAAGAAGACACATTTATGTCCACCATATGTTCACTTTCAAAATATTAAGACCCCGTTGAAGCCAGAGCCCTTAGAGGCGCAGGAGCGCTCTTACGCACAGTTTGGCATTACTGAAGACAGCGCCCAGCCAATCGAGGAGCTCGCCAGGGCTGCAGGCCGCCCCTGGCTTTCCCCGGAGCTCGCTGCTCTGCAGCACTGGGCACTGCAGCTCTGTCATCGTGCTCACTGCGACTTTTGGCTGATGCTCCTGAATTCCGTAACTGGAGAAGTATGACATCATCGCTGAGTCTCCCACACCTTAAAACAAACCATATAAGGCCTTTTGAATATTGTAAACAGGTCCCTGAATCCCTAAAACTACTCCTCCCACCTGAGAGTTACGGGAAGCAGGTAGGTTTAAGTAAAATGGAAGGAAGTTGTGCAAAGCTTTATTCAAATTAAAATAATTTAAGTTGCTTTCAGCTGCATGTGCCCAAGTTCTATAAACATTCATCTTCTTTCACACTTTTCCCAGAAAAACATATACTTTCAGATTCAACCCATACTAGTTTCATCATTTTCTGTAATAAGAAAATTTCAACTTAAATAAGACCAAAAGCATAACTTTTGTACAAATAAAATGAATGAATTCTACAGAAAAAGAAACATATTTGCACATACTCTATAAAAGAAAGAGGAACTGAATGATGATGGAAACACATTCAAGGTCGTCTCTGAACCCAGTAATCCAGTGTATCTTCAAGGATTTTCCAACATCTTTGGAAGAAGAAATGGTGCCCCCCTCTGGAGCAAATGGCAGGCTTGTTTGCTATTCAGTCTAATGAAAATATTATCTCCTTCCCCCCTTCCAGGGCAAAGGTCAGCAGGCTTACTGCCCAGTATGAAAGATTTGAGTTCGTTAGATAAGCTCCAGTCTCCCTTCCTGCAACATGTATGGCCAGCACCGCCAGGCCCCCTGTGTATCTCCCTGGAGGATCTGGAGTTCGGTGGACGGTACAAATGCTGATACTCTGAGCACTGATGTTGCTGTGAGTCATTAAGTCATTTGTCTCTGACTCATGTCTCCTGCCAGCATCTATGAGACTGTGCAGGCTAACTTCGTAGCTTATAAGTAGGATAAAGTCGCAGATAGTTCCAGACAATCCCTTAAAATAATTGGGCATCTTAGGACACAGAGCCATCCAGAACCTAATGCATAAATGGTCCTCAATGAAGACTCGTGTGACTAAAATGTCAGTCCATCTCTCTGCCCTCTTGTATCTCTACCATAAGGAGGAGGAGGAGCACTGAAGTATTACAGACCCAGGACTCATGCAAGACAAACACCCAGCAGCCAGACACTTCCCACGAGGGGCAGAGAGATGGACATATTTCCAAAATGGGCCTATGTGCTTCCCTATTTTCCAAAAGAGAGTACTACACCATCGGAATTGGGATGCTCTGATTCATTATATTCGTGGGATGTGCCAAAAAATACACTTCTAAAAGGAGGAAGGCACAACAATTGTAAGTAGATTAACATCTTGGTGACCATCAAATTTTGAATTAAATTTATTGTTCTAATCAATTAAAAACTGCAACAAATTTAATCCAACCTCTAATGGCATGCCTGACTATGACTGTGCAATGATGAAGGGCAGTTTGTGTATATAACTATAGTGGTATTAGTTTAGAACATTACATCTAAAACATTAAGCTGTTTGAGATAAGCTGGAGAAAGGAAGGAGAGAAACAGGTAAAGGTAAGCTGCTCAGCTTTCACTCTCAAGATCTCTGGGTCTAAAAATAAAAATAAACAAACAAATAAAAATAAATAAAACAAACAGATCTCTGGGTCTACACATAAGCAAGGAGATGGAGGCAGCTGGCTCCACACATAGATTATCCTGAACTACAGTTTCTGTGGATGTGAGAGGGGCCAAGGCAGCTTCCTCAATAATGTTCACACGTACGTGTACATAATATCCCTGACCACAGTGATGAATCACCATTCTTCATCACTCCCCTTTAGTTACAATTAGATTTCAAAATCACTGTATTATTTCACAGTTGATTCTTCATACCTGTATGATGCCAAGCCAAAAGAAAATCAAATTTCAGTGGCTTCTTTTCTTTGAAGGACCAAGATATTCTTTCATACTTCTTAGAATCCAGCTTAAAGGATAAGTCCATCAAATCAATGGAAATAACTTAAAAAATGGAAAGAGAAATAAATATTTCATTCATATGTAAATAGCTTACACTGTGGAAAAAGTATTGTATTAAAAATCCAGAGTTTTAGGAAACTATATGGGTAATAAAAATTATTATGTTCTTCTTGCCCTCTCTTTGTTTTACCAAATCAAAACTCTGCCTTTAATGGTCATTTTTAGCATTAAGAGATAATAACAGATTTTTTAAAATGTTTTTATTGATTTCAGAGAGAGGGAAGGAGAGGGAGAGAGAATCTGATTGGCTGCCTCCTGCACACCTCCCATTGGGGATCAAGCCCACAACGGGAGCATGTGCCCTGACCAGGAGTTGGACTGTGACACTCAACCACTGAGCCAAACAGCTGGGCAACAGATGTTTTTAATTCATACTTTTCCTAGGTCAAAGCCAAGGGCAGAGTCAACTCTAACCTACCTGTGGATGTAGCAACTTTTGCTACTGAGGCTCAAGCTGGACACTGCCAGCAGAACAACAACTCTTCACTCATAAGTACATTTCTACCAGTAACCACAAAGACTTGGGCAAATCAAAGAAAATTCTTTTTTTGTACTTTTGAAATGTTTTTATTGATTTTAGAGAGAGAGGAAGAGGGCGAGAAGGAAACATCGATGAATGAGAATCAGTGACCCATCATCTTGCATGCCCCATCCGAAACCTGGGCATGTGCCCTGACTGGGAATTGAACCAGTGACCTCAACCAACTGAGTCACACGGGCTAGGGCTCAAAGAAAGTTCTTCATTAAGAACAATTCGTAGACTCTTACCTTGAGTGTATTATTTTAAATTTTTGAGCCAAAACATAAATACTTAAAGGACCATTCTAATTCTATGATCTTTATAAGATGCAGCCTACAGCTGAAGAGAAGTAGCATTATCTTATCCTCCCTGTGGTCCAACTGAGAGCCTTTTGAATCAGAAGCTTTAAAGACAAGAAAAATCCATACTTTTTCTGAACAGAGAATAGAGGTGATTCAAGCATTTAAATTTAAATTGCCACGAAAAGATTACTATCTTGCTAGAAATTGATGGAGCAAGCATAATACTTACTAAATTTCATTATTTTTCTACCAGAATAACGAGATGGACGACCTTGAAGTCCAGTTTCTTCATAAGTGTCTTTATCCAGTGATAAAATTAATTTCCCTATAAATCAAATAATTCCCATAAAAGTGATGTCAAAACATGACTTATGACTAAAAGAAAGCAAGGTAATATCAGAGCGATAAATTGCATACAAGGATTTTATTTATAATACAAGGATATTATTTATACATACAGACATCTTATTTATAATACAAGGATACTGTTTAAATGTTACATATACAAGGATATTATTTATAATAGTGAAACTAGAAATTTATCTAAATTTCTATTGAAGAAAGAATGAACAAGTCATTGTATACCTCTTTTTTGGGATACCTTCGAGACATTAAAAATAGTGCGTTAGAACTATATGCACTGGTATGGAAAGATGTCTATGATATAGAGCTTGGGAAAAAGGCAAATTGAGAAATAAAATACTATAATGTAATTTATGTTAAAAAGAAGCACCTTTATGTGTGTTTATAAATTCATAGGAAATGTCTAGAAGAATGAACACAACCTGTTAACAACAGTTCCTTCTAAGAAGGGGAGTGAGTTTGGAAGAAGGGGGATGAAACGGTGACTTTCACTTTCTGTACATCTGGATGATTTGACTTTTTTTACAGTTTGCATTTCCTTTTTAATTAACAAAGAAAAGAAAAGATGAGTGTTGTTACCATTTGGCAGCAGGGCAACAGTATTATCTTCATCAATATTTGTATTGTATGATAGTGCATAGCATGAACCTGTAAGAGAAAGCCCAGAAGAGAAATTAAGAAAAAAAAATCACAGCTCCAAAAAGTTAGCAGATTATTTTTTACATGATAATAAATCTTTGAAATTACTGCTCCAGCTCACGCAATACACCTAAAACCTGCCAGCGCTGACCTGGGGGACATGAAAGGCCAAGCACAGTTAGTTTAATCCCCTGCCCAAGACCTGTTTGTGCAAGCTGACTGCTATGGAGAAGATGGACTGAGCGTGGGGCGTGAGAGGCACAAAGTGGACTATTAGGTAAGTGTACACACGCGCGCGACGCAGGGTTCCAGGCTGAGATTCAAATGTGCCAGGAACTTGTATGAAGTTAAGAAAGCAATTCAATCTCTCCCAGCTCAATTTCCTCACCTGTAAAATGGGAATCATAGGCCTATTTCATAGAGTTGTTGCAAGGATTTAAATTGGATAAGATGTGTAACAGTGCCTACTATTGCTATGTCCACACTATTAACAAAGCAGTATTAAGATTCAAAACAGAATAAAGGAATAATGTCGATGAAACCAAAGACAAGTCGTCCAGCTTCATAAGCAGCCCCAGCAACATCAGAAGGAGCAGAGTTCCAGGTAACTAAGATCCTTCACAGCTCCACTGAGAGGACACACAAGAGTCCTACAACAAGATAAGTACGTGGCTTACTTCTAAGTGTAGTAACTTATGGAATGAGGGAGGGATCCCTAAACACTTTCTGAAATACAATTTCAAACAAGTGGATCCTAGAAAAGAACAGGAATAAACCAATCAATATGAATGGGAATGAGGTGAGCAGAGGAGGGTGAGAGTCATAAAATCTAGACAGAAGACATCAAACCACAAGTACCCGGCTCTGAGAACAGCTGCTGTGGTTGCCTCAGAAAGCCAACCCTGTGAGACAGCTGTTGTGGGAACTACTGGGAGCAGTGTTCTTTGCAGCCACACACCCAGCAGCACGGTATCTGAAAACATGGATCAAAAGACTTTCCTCTTCATTAATTTCTGTTTTAAGACTAGGGATATCCTTTTGTTACAACAACCCCATGCAACACTTGTGGACGAGTGTCATAAGAAACCAGCACCTAACGAAAGCATGAGAGAGAGAAAGTTGAGAGTACAGAGAGATGGGGAGAGTGATGCATGCACTGGATCACAGACCATCTCCATAGGCCGTGCTGAAAACACCAGTCCTTGTATTGTGATATGATCTAACTGTCCTTCCTCGTCTTGCCATGCTCATAGACACTACAGTTTTTCTTACCTTTCTTTACAAAGGTATTGATGAATTCTTGGGTAATTAACTCATGAAGAGGTAAATTCTTCACAAAGTAATAGGATCCAGTTTCCATGACCAGGCTTTTCAGTTCTTTTGATAGTATCCCACACTCAGGAATCAGAAATGAAACCTATTGGAAAGTGTAAATATAAACAGGTCTCATTATTATGTAGATCAACACCCAAGTTTCTACATCATGAAGACTGTTATTAATACAAAACTTAAAAAAAAAATTTTTTTTATTGATTTCAGAGTGGAAAGGGGAGGTTAGAGAGATAGAAACATCAATGATGAGAGAATCATTGATAGGCTGCCTCCTGCACGCCCCCTACCAGGGATTGAACCCGCAACCCAGGGCATGTGCCCTGACCAGGAATCGAAGTGTGACCTTCTGGTTCATAGGTCAATGCTCAACCATTGAGTCACACCGGCTGGGCCAAAACTCTTATAAATTAACTTGACAATCTCAGGCGGAAAAAAATCTGACAATTCAAGTTTTTCATTTCTGTATTCGAAGATACAGTTCTAGAAAGAGAATGAGCAAAAAAACTTTAATGCAGGGGTGGGGAACCTCTGCCCTGAGGGCCTATAAGGCCCGAGAAATCATTTGTTCTGGCCCTGCCAAGGCATTAAGGGTGAGTTAATTAAATGTTTGACCAAATACAGCAGGCTACTTTTTAGTTGATAACTTTGTATGGCCTGCAAATTATGTTAGACATATCCAAATGACTCTTGGCAGAAAAAGGTTCCCCACCCTTGCTTTAGTAGCAAGGTCTTGTTAATATTGTATCTTTTATAAATAAGCAATATATTTTTTCCTGTTACCACTCTAACAAAATTTTAGGGAAATATAGGACAACTGAATATCTAGATTTGTTTATCTAGTAGCAGGCTTGAATCAAAGGAACTGTCCCTTAGGGCATAAGGAATGTGTCCCTTCAGAATCAATAATTCAGAGGGCACCTGGAAGCAGAAGTGTTCCCGGACCATTCTATTTTATAGACAGAAACATTCTACAGAGCAGACCTGGTGGGTTAAGGCGAACACCCCTGACTGCTGGCAGTGGTGAGCTTCCCATCCAAAGCAGAGAGGCTAAACCTAAGGGTTGTACATGCTGCCCACGGGCTCCACACCTTGAAAACCGCTCTCCCAGGGCCTGGCCGCCAGGCTGTTCCCAAGGACCAGGACCGTCCAGCCTGAGAGAAGACCAGGTCGGTCACTTACAGTGCTGAAGGCTTAAACCATCATCATAGGCTGATTTTCTGGAGGCCTAGCCCCTTCAATAGGCTGGTAAAAGCGGCCTTCTCAAACTTGACCGGGAATTTGGGTTGTTCTCCCTACTCAGCAAATCGTGGATAAACCCATGATTAACCTCATCGACGCCTCAACTTCCCACATCTGTGAAGCACGCACATTCTTTTATTTTTTTATTTTTGGTTAATACTCACTCGAGGATATTTTTTCCATTGATTTTTAGAGCGAATTAAGGGAGAGAGGGAACCAGGAGAGAGAGAGAGAGACAACGATGTGAGAGACACTTCGATAGGTTGCCAGGACGGGATCGTGCCCTTGAGCAGGAATCTAACCACTTAGCACAGCGGCCAGGGTGGGGGTGACATTCAAGAAACAGCAGCCCATGTTACCAACCCCACACAACTTTTAAGGGCGCTTGCTAGCAGGGCCACCACAGGAATGTGTCCCCAAAGCGGCAGAAATAGCACAGTTTGCCTGCAGGACACAGAGGGCAGCAGGCAGGCAAAGCAGAAAGTTGCCACGCGCAGGATAGAAAAGCAAGTAGTTTCCTGGGGCTGGACTCCGCACGATGCTCTGTGGGGAAGGAATTAGGTGATGGGGAGGCGAGAGTCTGGCTTCAATCTGGGGCAAAAGTAAGTTCCCTGCGGCTGCGCTTCGCAGCTGTCACGCCCTCCTATCTCCCTAGTTGCGGGCTGGGAGTCCCTCCCCGGAATGCAAGGCACCTGGGCCGCGGAAGGGACCAGCCAGTGGCGTTTGGATCAGGCCAAGAGCACATTGCCTCACGCCCGGCGCATCCTGGGAATTGTAGTCCTACAGATCCGCAAACCAATGGCTCAAAGCGGTTAAGAGACTACACTTCCCAGAGCACCCCGCGAGCGGACCCACCACACCAGAGCGCGGGATCTCCCAAGCCTCCCCGGCCCCCTGGCCCAGGCGGCCGGACTCACCCTGTAATTGTGATAGTGCGTCTCCACAAGATGCCTGTGGCGCGACTTGTCGTCACCGAAGTTGGATTTCTCGCAGACCAGCAAGTGCCGGGGTACCTGTCGCAGGCTGCGCAGGGTAGCCATGCTCTCCCTTTCGCACGCCTTCCAGAAGTTGGCGTGCCCGCCCCACCTCCTCGCCCCGCCCATTCTCCTCGCCCGCCCCTTAACTCATCCCACCCCTTTCTCCTCGCCCCGCCCCATCTCCTCGCCCCGCCCCATCTCCTCGCCCCGCCCATTCTCCTCGTCCCTCCCCCTCCTCCTCGTCCGCCTCGCTTGTGGAGTCAGGCTCCCAGGTAGGGTTGGGGCTAGCGGTGCGGACCAATCTAGGCTTCTTTGGAACCCAGGCAGAAGCTTAATAACGGATACCTGACACTGCAAATCCGCTGCCTAAAATGGAAATTCCTGGTACCTGGGAACCTAGAACTTGCCTTTTCAAAGCCACCTTTCTCCCTGTGCCCTCCATTTCTCCCAACTGCTGTCTCTTACCATAGATCCTCCTTCTGAGCGCAACCCTTCCCCCTTGGTTCTTCCCAAAATATTAAGGAAGCTTCTTTAGGAAGGAAATACACAATTTCTATTTTCAGCCCTACAATAAGAGGCCTTTGGGACCACTTTTAAGATCCCTTTAAAATATCCTTCGGAACCTCCTAATAATTTGTTGCTGTTGGAAGTTACAGTGATAATTCATTTTTCTTTTTAACTTTTCTGATCAACTCCAATTATTACATAGCTACATGCTTCTTAGATTGCATTATGCACAGCCCCAATTCTGTGCAGAGAGAATGCAAAACAGCAGAATACCCGTGGTACAACTTTCTGGATCATTAATTTTACTATAAAATTTGGAAGAACCAAAGTTAAGTAATTTACAAGGTTAGTATTGTCAACATAAGAAACATTCAAACCTGTGAAGAATTTTTGTGAGTTTATTTGATTCAAACTGTTGACAATTGTCGGGAAGCAAAAACTCAATGAGTTGAGATAATGTTCCAGAGAATGGCAGTTTTGTACCTTATATACATTACAATCAAAAGAGGAGACATGTATGGGTTACATGAAATCCATTGGTGATAGCTTAGGGAGGCAGCAGAAAGTTAAGCAGGGAACCTCTGGGACTGGATAAAGAATAAAATGATAGGCACACTATTTTACATAGGTGAGTGCAGGATACTTAACAGTCAACAATCTTCTATACTAATAAAAGGGTAATATGCTAATTAGACCGGATAGACCAGACGTCTTTCGGATGTCATTCCAGACATCCTTCCTGACAAAGCCGGGGCGTGGCTGGCCTGCAAACTGCCCACGGCCCCTCGCCCCAGCCGGTCTCGCCCCTAGTGAGGACCCCATCCTGATCTGGGGCCCTCTTCAGGGCAGGCCAGCCAGCCCCCACCCGTGCACCAGGCCTCTATCCTATATAATAAAAGGGTAATATGCAAATTGACCTGAATGGCAGAATGACCAGAACAACCACTGGACCAGTCACTATGAGGCGCACTGACCACCTCTTGGTTCCTTTTCCTGGCTGGCAGGCTCCGATCACCTGATGGCCACCCGTGGCGGGGGTGGGGCCGGTGAGCAGGCAGGAACAGCCGACCTCTTGGTCCCTTCCCCTGGCTGTCAGGCACCGATCACCCGATGGCAAACGGGGAACCAGGGGTGAGTGGTGGTGGGCATGGGGCCAGCTTCGGGCAGCTAGGGAAAATGGCCTTGATTGCAGTCCAGGCCTATGGACCATACCCGTGCACAAATTTCGTGTGCCAGGCCTCTAGCCCTATATAATAAAAGCCCAGTGACCATAATGGCAGAACGACCAGAACGACCTCTCGACCAGTCACTATGAGGTGCACTGACCACCTTTTGGTTTCTTTACCCTGCCGGCAGGCTCAGATTGCCAATGGTGAATGGGGACCCAGGGTGGGTGGTGGGGGATGTGGGCGATGCCAGGCCAAGGACCCTGCCCCACCGGTTGCCCCACACACAGAGGGCGACTGGTGGTGGGGATGGGGCTGGTGAGCAGGCGGAATGGCTGACCTCTCTGTCCCTCCCCCAGCCTTAAGGCTCCCATCGCCGATGGGGAATGGGGAACCTGGGTGGGTGGCAGCAGGGGGTGGGGCCAGCTGCTGGCAGCCTGGGAAGATGGCCCTGATCGCAGGCTAGGCCTAGGGACCGTACCTGTGCATGATTTTGTGCTCCAGGCCTCTAGTTAACTCAATAACCATGAGGGGATTTCTGGTCTCCACAGACCAATGCCTGTGCTTTGAGGGCTCTGGAAAAAGGAAAATTACTTTCACATTGTAAAGATATATTCTTATAGATGCAAAAAGACAATAGACAGGCTCAGCTTTATTAAAGATTGACCTTTGTCAGGGAAGATGCTGACCTAGGACATGACTATCCACCATAAATTGCTTTAGTTAAAAGGTTTTAATTTCAGACCATCCTTTGTGGTTTGCTTTAGATCTCTGAGTTTGCAAGGTTGCCATGCAGACCTTCCCTGAGCTAGTCAGGTTAGCATGTGGCCCCTTTTCATCCGCAGTATAAAAAATTTAAAACCAAGACAAAGCTAGAAAGTCACCTGGCGGTTAATGTTACAAACCTGTGCCCAAAATGTCAGACTGACTCTGAGAAAATGCTAAGGAAAACCTATTTCTCATTATTTAAAATGGGAAAAATTATAAGACATAGGGAGTCAATGAAAAACTCTAGGCAGTCTCCCTCTGGAGCACCCCATGCCTTCTTCCCCCTCTCTCGGGCATGCTTTTGCTCCCTACGTTCTAAGGGTCCACACGAGACTTGCAACCAACGGAGCGATGGGCAGCAGCAACTCATCCTGGGCTAATCCCTGAACCTATCCCCAAGGCCCGCTTTGGAGGCAGCAACAGCCCCACCTTGGCTCACTTCTTATTATAACGTCTCTAGAGAGCCACAGCAGCCCTACCAAGCTCTCCCCTGTTGCTTCTTCTATTTTAAGCCCTTCCTTGTCTCACTGTCCCCAGATTTAATAAACATACTCTCAAAATCAAAAAAGAAAAAGAAAAACTCCACTAATTTCCTAAATCACAACAGGGCACCTAGACTAATTTACAACTATTATATTCAGATATACAATGCTTAAAACATTGCTTTTTGGTCACTTCACAGTTAAGCAGTGGTGGCCTTCCTGAAGGCAATATCATATTTGTTCATCTCCTTTTGAAACTGGACAGCTAATGGATCTGGGCTGCCTGTCACTGCTTGAGCCAATTAAGCAGAGACAGGGTTGAATGGTACATGAGCGTTTTTATTTTCCAATATTGCCGACAGCATGGGAGAGCAGCAGGTCATCCACAAAAATCTGTCCTGTCTCCCTACCTCCTTGCCCCCTAAGCCAGCTGCTTATATTGGGTAGAAGGACAAAGATTACATGGGGAAGTAGGCAAAAGGAATAAAAATGGGTATAATTACAGGCAATGTAGACTAGGGTTACAAAGGGCGAGCACCTCCAGGACTCCATTGTTTAGGCAACAAGGTTATTAATCTTTCCATGATGATGGGCAGTTCTTCGATTAGGAGAATGAACCACAGCATTTCAAGGTTGACTGCCAGGTCCCAGGGCATACAGCTCTCAGCCAGGTCAGAATGTGCTTTCTTTAATCAAAACAAAACACAGTTAACAGTGCGTGATTAGTATTTCTTATAATTATAGCTAGTCCCCACTATTCTATTTCTTCCTCCCACCTGTAACATTTTGTTGATATTCCAAAGCTTTGCCAAGTGACTAGTGTGATTCTGATGGTCTACCAAGTGTATTTGGAGGCAAGATGCTTTTCTAGCAAGCCATTTAGTTTAAAATATTTTATTAAATTTTGAAGACTCGGTATAAATTTTATACTTATAAACATCAGCTGCACACACACAAAAAGGATTGAGAGGTAAATACCTGTTATGCAGTTTGGGTATTCAAAACTCAGACCTGTCTTTTCAGGGAAACATTACTTGAGGATTTGTTTTGTGGGGTGTGCCTGTAGTATGAAATAGAAAGCAAAAATCCCATTTATTTTACAGATTCAAGCTGTAGCTTCAAGTCAATTTGGGGCTGAGGAGTGCTTTCAGTCTACCTTCCCAGAGTTATTTTTTTTAAAAGTATATTTTTATTGATTTCAGAGAGGAAGGGAGAGAACGAAAGAGAGAGAAAATCATTGATTGGCTGCCTCTTGCACGCCTCCCTACTGGGGATCAAGCCCGCATGTGCCTGACCTGGAATTGAACCATGACCTCTTGGTTCATAGGCGATGCTCAACCACTGAGCCACACCAGCCAGGCAGCCTACCTTCCCAGAGTTCTATGCCTGTAATGACTCCTTGCCAATATCATTCATTTCCTCCTCCCTCCATGGGCCATTTCTATCAGCATACAAAAACACGTACTTAAGCCCAGCCAGCGTGGCTGATTGATTGAGCGTCCACCAAGGAACAACTGTTCTATTCCCATCAGGACATATGCCTGAGTTGCAGGCTCCCTCCCCAGTATCGGGTATGCAGGAGGCAGCTTGTGGATCAATGATTCTCTCTCATCATTGATTTTTTTATCTCTCTCTCCCTCTCCCTTCCTGTCTCTGAAATAAATAAAAACATATTTTAAAAAACAAACAGGCAGAAGACCTTTCTCCAAAGAGGATATACAGATGGCCAAAAGATATGAAAAGATCCTCAATGTCATTAATCATCAGAGAAATGCAAATTAAAACCACAATGAGCCCTGATTGGGTAGCTCGTTTTGTTAGTGTCATCCTATACACCAAAAAGGTTGTGGGTTCAATTCCCAGTCAGGGCACATACCTAGGTTTTGGGTTCAGTCTCCAGTTGGGTGCATAGGGGAGGCAACCCATCTATGTTTCTCTCTCTCATTGGTTTCTCTCTCTTTCTCTCTCTCTCTCTCTCTCTCTCTGACTCTCTCTCTCGGACTTTTTCTTTCTCTAAAAATCAATGAAAACATATCCTCAGATGAGGATTTAAAAAAAAAAAAAAAAGCCCTAGCTGATGTGACTCAGTTGGTTGGAGCATTGTTGGTACACCAAAAGGTTGTGGATTCAATTCCCAGTCAGGGCACATACCCAGGTTGTAGCTTCGATCCCCAGGGATATGTGTGAGAGGCAGCTGATGGATATTTCTCTCTTACACTGGATGATTCTCTCTCTCTCTCTCTCTCTCTCTCTCTCTCTCTCTCTCTCACACACACACACACAAAAAAAATCTGTATATATAAACAGGTAATATGCAAATTAGCCAGGCATCATGACAGGCTCAGGAGGAGGCTGCATCATGACCGCTCAGGAGGAGCTGCATGTGCAGATGGGCAGGAGGGGACTGCGTGCCGCCCCCAGCCCCAGCGGACACACCCCAGGGGTGGGAGCGTGCTCTAAGTGGCCACAGCATGGCTCAGAGCACGCCCCCGGTGGCGAAGCAGCCCAGGTCCCGGGTGCTGGAGGGAAGCCGGTGCTGGCAGCCAGGGGAAGAAAGGCCTATTCTTGCACGAATCTTCGTGCATCGGGCCTCTAGTTAAAAATAATTTAAAAAATAATAACTAATAAAATAAAAATAAAACTACAATGAGATATCCCCCCACACCTGTTGAAATGGCTACCATCAATAAATCAACAAACAAGTGTTGGTGAGGATGTGGAGGAAAGGGAACCATCATGCGCTATTGGTAAGAATGCAGTTTGATGCAACCATAATGGAAAAATAGTATGAAGGTTTCTCAAAATATTTAAAATGGAACTGCCTTATGACCCAGAGATTCCAGTTCTTTGGGTCTGAAGAAACCCAAAGCACTAATTCAAAAAGACATATGCATCCATATGTTCATTACCACATTATTTACAACTAATGGCCCAGTGCACGGATTTGTGCACCCGCCATGTTTCACACAGACACCAGTCCTATCACCTCCACCTTGGTCTCCGCAGAGTGGACACCAACAACTTGGGCACGCACTTTCACCAGGCGGCTGCGGGAACTAGGTTGGCCCCTCCTTCGCAGAGTCTGGTGCACCTGGGGGATGACAGGGATGGCGGGCGCGCTGGGAAGTGCTGCATCCAGAGGCTGACAGCCCAGCCTGCAAGATACACAGTCCTGGGCATGTGGCCACCCAACTGCTCACTGTGGCTCCAGGAGGTGATGACACTGAGGCGAGGCATAGGACACGGGGGCCTGGAGCAGGGCCTGTGTGAAGGGGCTTGTTTTTCTCACTCAGACTCAAAGTTATTTGGGATCCTGGTCTCAGCTGCATGAGGGCAGAACTCAACTTTTTAACAGGATTTTCTGAAGCCCTCCAGAACTGGTCTAGTAGAATCAGTCTAGAGCTGCCGCCACTCCTATATTTATTTGCACCTTTTCTTAATCACGGATTGTTGCCATCTTTACTTCCTCTTCAGCAGCAAACCAACCACTTAGCATATTATTAGCATATCACGCTTTGATTGGTTGAATGGCCCACTGGTCCAGCGCCAGTGGAGCAGACACTTTGCATATTATGCTTTTATTATATAGGACTAGAGGCCCAGTGCATGAAATTTGTGCACAGGGGAGGGTCCCCTCAACCTGGCCTGCACCCTCTCACAATCCAGGACCTCTGGCTCCTAACCGCTCACCTGCCTGCCTGCCTGATTCCCTCTAACCACTCGCCTGCATGCCTGATTGCCCCTAACCACTCTGCTTGCCTGACTGATCGCCCCTAACCACTCACCTGCCTGCCTGATCACCCCTAATCACCTCTGCCTCAGCTCCCACCGCAGCTGCTTCATCCATAAGGTTGTCCGAAATGATGTCTGGAAGGTCGTTTGGCAGTCTGGTCTGATTGGCATATTACGCTTTTATTATTATAGATAGCCAAGATGTGGAAGTAAACTAAGTGTCCATTAATAGATGAATGGGTTAAAGAAGATATGGTACATCTTACCATTTGTGACAACATGGATGGAGCTAGAGGATATTGTGCTAAGTGGAATAAATCAGACAAAGAAAGACAAATACCAAAGAAAGACAAATACCATATGATTTCATTTATATGTGGAATCTAAACAAAACAAATGAATAATTCATAACATAAACTTGAAGATTCAGTGAACAGACTGATGGCTGCCACATTGGGGTAGGGGAATTAGGAGGATGGGTGAAAAGGGGAAAGGAATTAGGAAATACAAATTGGATAGTTACAAAATAGTCACAGGGATGCATCCATATGTTCAGCATAGGGAATATAGTTAATAATTTATAATAATAAAAGCACAATATGCTAATTAGACTGGACAGCTGAACGACCTTCTGAAGGTCCTTCTGGACGTCCTTCAGATGACCTTCCTTCCAGATGAAGCCAGGGCCGAGGCAAGCCGCCACGGCTTCCAGGGCTGAGCCCCTTGCATAAATTTCATGCACCGGGCCTCTAGTATAATAATTATTATGTATGATGCCAGATGGATACTGGAAATATCAGGGGGATCACTTTATAAAGTACATGATGGTCTAACCACTGTGCTGTATTTCTAAAACTAATACAAAATAATAATAAATATCAACTGTAATTTAAACATAAAATTTTAATTAAAGAAAAAGATCTCTAGAGGTGGACGGCACTGGTTCTTATTTCAGAATGTTACTTATTTTTTCCATAATTGTAGAATGCTAAGCTGTGGGGTGAATTTTTGATTCCCAAATGAATGTGAATGAAGTGGAGAGTGCAAAACAAGTTATTTTACAAGAAAAAGAGTGAAAAATCCATGAAAGTAAGATAGAGTAGTGGTAGGGAGGAAAGAAGGGCAAGGGGAGAGCTGCCTAAAGTATACTGAACAGAGCTTTGAGCAGTGTGACAGAATAAGCAATGGAAGGACAGCTGGGGTGCAGACTCTGAGGGGAAGAAAGAAGGTGATGAGGTAAGAACATTGGGTGAGATAAAGTTTCAAATTCTCCAACAGCTGGAGTCATTGCCCTGGGGCAGGTGTGTGTGTGTGTGTGTGTGGAGGGGATGCGGTAGAAGGCTAATTCTCAGGCAGGAGTGGGGAACAGGGGCATCATTGTGTGCATGGACATCCAGTGCCAGGAGTGGGACTTACCGCATCTGGCCTTCATGCCCATTGGAAGTATTCATTTATTCAACCATCAACCTCTTAATTAAGTGCCTGCTACATGCCAGACACGGTGCTAACGAAGCACCAGAGACTATCTCCCTGTTCTGCCTTCAAGGGATTTACATCTCATCAGAACAATACTTGTTATCTCTTTTCCACCTCCCCACAGTTCCTGAAAGTGTATTCCATATAGAATGGGTGAATTGCAATTATGTTAATAATGGAATAAATTTTTACATTCAAGCTTTTTACATTCAGAGTTTTTACAAAAATGCAATATCTGAAATGTAGAACTCTTTATTTTTTGCCGTCTTTAAAATTAATAATACAGACAAAATAGAAAATAAAAAACTCCAATTTTCCAATATTAAATGTTCACATTGATACCATTGGGAGTTTTTCAAAATATTTTTTAATTGATTTCAGAGAGGAAGGGAGAAGGAGAGATAGAAACATCAATGATGAGAATCATTGACTGGCTGCCTCTTGCACGCCCCCTACTGGGGATTGAGCCCGCAGCCTGGGCTTATGCCCTTGACCAGAATCAAACCTGGGACCCTTCAGTCCGCAGGCTGACGCTCTATCCACTGAGCCAAACCAGCTAGGGCCCAGTGGGAGTTTTTGCTTTTTTTGTTTTCTCTTAACTAGTATCCATGGACTTAGGGACTTCAAATGGTTATAAAGGGTGGGGGAGAGGGAGAAAAAGAAACATGTGACACATGCTCTATCATTTCCTTGCATTTCATATTACTGTGATGATTAATACACACATAGATGTGTGGATCTGAAACTTTTTCAGTGACACTTGTTTACAATTAAAATGCGGATTTCATCTCCTTTATTGCTCTTGATTGTAGTCATAGTCCTGAGCAGCCATCATAGCATTTCTCCATGGCTGCAGGGCTTCACTCCCTGGACATGTTTACTGGAAAAGAAAAAGAATGAAATTGCCAAGAGTCAGCTAACTTTGGCCATCATGCTCACTTTGACTAAAGAGTATTATTTGGGCCTGGCCCGTGGTTGGAGTGTCAGCCTGCAGACCTAAAGGGTCGTGGGTTTTATTTCTGGTCAAGGGTATGTATCTGCATTGCAGGTTTGATCCCTGGACCCAGTCAGGGCGCATGCAGGAGTCAACCAATGTGTCTCTCTCACATCGATGTTTCCTTCTCTCTCTCTCCCACTCTTCTAAAAAATCAAAGGAAAAAATATCCTTAGATGAGGATTTTTTTAAAAAAGTATTATTTGGTGTTTCTCTGAAGTTTGGCTCCCTTCACAGCGTCGCAGCCCTGTGGGCCCTGGATTCAGCATGCACAGTCCCTTTCAACGCCACTGACGGCACAGGGGCCTGTCACAGTCTCATGCTTGGTGTGGCTAAGTCTTGAGAACCTACTAGGGTTGTTGGATGTTATGCACATTTTAGCAAAGCACATGCCTGTGGAAATTAGGTGCAATGTGTCTCTAGACTCAATTCATTGTGTTCTTTTCCCCAGCTGTGGCCTGCAACTGGTATTTTTGAAAATAGAAACTAAAAATGTTGGTAAGCAGAGAAAGACAAATCCTTTGGCTTCTGGGGGCTTCAAACGTTAATTTTGGCCATGTTCCTTCATCACACCGGAGGGGAGGATGGAAGAAGATGCAAATACAGGGACCTGCAGCCAACCTTGAGAGGCTCTCTCACCAGTAAAGTCTTGAGGTTGAGGACGGTGTCTTCGCACTGCGGCAGCCCTGCTCCAAGTGAATGCAGTGCACTTGTTTTGACATTAAACCTTATATGTAAGGTTATGTTGGGGTAAAAGGCTTTCTTAAATCCTTTATTCACAAATGGAAACAATAAAATAACAAATTATTCTAAAATTTCTGCCTTCATAACCTTCCTGATGTCTGGTCTTCTGGAGGAAGCCTGAGGTTTGAAAAGGGAGGCAACGCCCTACCTGGTTTGGCTCAGTGGATAGAGCGTGGGCCTGCGGACTGAAGGGTCCCAGGTTCGATTCCGGCCAAGGGCATGTACCTTGGTTGCGGGCACATCCCCAGTGGGGGATGTGCAGGAGGCAGCTGATCGATGTTTCTCTCTCATCGATGTTTCTAACTCTCTATCCCTCTCCCTTCCTCTCTGTAAAAAATAAAATATATAAAAAAAAGAAAAGAAAAGGGAGGCAACCTTCTAAGACAGCAGTTCAATAGAAATACAATGTGAGCCATGTCTGTAGTTTCTAATTTCCTATTAACCACATTAAAAAGATAGAAGTCAGTGAAATTGATTATAATATAATTTAACCCAATCTATCCAAAATATTATTTTAATGTGTAATCAATATAAAATTTTAATGAAATATTTTGTATTTCTTTCTGTGTATATACAGAATCTTGAAATTCACTCTATTTTATACTCCTAGTACATCATAATTCTGACCAGTCATACTTCAAGTTTGTAGCTGCCAGTGCAGGTCTAAGGGCTCTGACTCCCCCTCTTTAGTCAGGGGGAGTCAGAGCCCTTCTCTGCCAGGGCTAGGGATCACCCTTCCTGTTAACATCTCTCCTCAGACCCAAGGCAGGGAGAGATGGAGCCTGAGAGGGAACAGAGGGATGCAAGCAGGAAATTTCCAAAGGTACACCACTGCTTCTTGGCGTGGTCCATTCCCCTTTCCAGAGATCAGACAGCAATGAAAGGAAGATGAGGCCCCAAGAGGAGGGAACTGCATGTCTTCAGATCTATCCACAGCCTTGACCTCCGGAGTTCAGATGGAAGGGCATGGATTAAAGGCAACTTCTTATTTTGCAATCAGACCTTAGGCCCTAGAGGTTGTCTGTTTTCTTTTCTTTTTTAAAGAGGTTGTCTGTTTTGCTTGTGGTGTGGGATACTGTGTGAGTTTAAGCACCAATCACACGCATACATGTCTACATGTATTTCTGTAAAACTCAAGAGATCCAACTTAAAAAGGGGAAAAGAAAATCAGCATCTATAGGATGCCTACTGTTTGCCAAGTCACATTATTATTATCCCTGAAACCTGGCATTCTGTCTGCAATGGGTCTCTGTATTAGCTATCCCTGCATAACAAACCACCCCAGTATTCATGTAGCTCATGACTGAAATGGTCAGCAGTGCTGGCTGGGCTCAGCTGGATCCTTCTTCTGCTCTCAGCTGGGCTCCTTCATGAATGTATGTGGTAGCTGCTGGTTGACTAGGGGCCTTTGCTTCTGGGGGTTAAGCTAGCTGTCAACCAGCACTATGGTTTTACTCCCTGTGGTACCTCATCCTCCAGTAGGCTAACAGGCTTGTTCTCATGGAGATGGCTGGGTTCTAAAAAAAAAAAAAAAAAAGCGAAGCAGACCTTTTAAGCCTCGTTCATGCAATCCGGCACACTATTACATCCGCTGCATTCTATTTGGCCAAAACAGGTAAGGCCAGCCCTGATGCGAGGCATGGAGTGCCAGGCTCTGCCCCTCGATGGGAATGGCTGTGAACTCACATCGCAAAGGGAGGAATGAAGAATCACTGATGTCTTTGCAATCACCGTCATTATGCCTTTTCTTGCAGACAAGGTTTATAGAACTGTTGCAAGTCAAGAAACTTGTCCAAAGCCCCAAGTGCCTGGGCTGGGATTCCATGTCAACTCCGCCTGACTTTAGAGCCCACTATCCCTCCTAGACCGCTCTCCTCCTACCGCTTCCGAACCATGCGAGGTTCTGGAGAGAGACCCTTCTGAAAGAAAAGCAGGGTTCCTCTGAGATTGCAGTCTACCTAGTACTTTTCATCACTGGGAATAATACCCTCAAGAAGTTTGCTGGAGTGTCTTTTCTTTCCAATTTCTAAAAATTTATTTTTAGAGAGAGAGGAAGGGAGAGGGAGAAGAGAGAGAGAAACATTGATGTGAGAACGCAGTATCAGTTGGCTGCCTCTGGCACATCCCCAACCAGGGACTGAGCTAGCAACCCAGGCCTGTGCCCTGACCTGGAATCGAACTGGCCACCGTGCACAGGATGATGCCCAACCAACTGAGATACACTGGCCAGGGCTGCTGAGTGTCTTAGAAAGGCTTGGAATGATTTAGGGAAATGGCTGAGGACTGAGTTTAGGGAATCAAGACCCCAGCAATATAGTTTTTCTTTCTAATCACAAGAGAAATTTGAAAGCATGTATAATTCTCTCAATAAGTTTGCAAATTCTTTTCATCCCTTTGTGGTATTTGCAGGCTAGTTATGATTTTCAACACCGACTAAACCAAACTGTGCCTGAAACAGCCTCTTATTATGAAAGCAAATGACATACAGATAGATCAGCTGGAAGACATTCCCCCCTGCTGCAATTTAGCCAAATTCTAACTAATCCTGAAGTAGTCCTTTGATTTTAATAGGGCATGGCTGTTTTCTATCCCTTCTTTCTCCTCCCTCTCCACACACACCATAGCACATATGGGCATCACTTGCAGCTAAGGAATCTTTGGCCCTGAATCTGTGGTTCTCACCCTTGGCTGCACATTAGAATCACCTGGGGTGGGGGCTTTTAAAATTCCCCAAACCCTAGTTGCAACAGACCAATGAAATCCAAATCCCTGGAGTGGGACGGGCATCAGTATTTTTGTGGCTCTCCAGGTGATTACTGTGCGGCCGGGAGGAGAACCACTGCTTTAAACCAACAGCTTTGGGCAAACTAGTTGCAAAGGGTTTATCAGGTAAATGTAAAAACATTTGCTGCTGAGTTGTACCCTTCAGTCTTACCTGCATTCCCTAATTTCAATCTTTTGCATGAACAAATCTCTACTACCTGTTTTGGTCCTGATTCAATTAAGTTCCACAATATTGTGTGTACACTACACTAAAGGCACTGTAGTAGGTGTTATGGTCTTGGTGAGCATCAGTGTGGGAGACTTTTCTGGAGGAAAAAATAGCATTATTAAAAATCAAAACTGCCCTGACCGGTTTGGCTCAGTGGATAGAGCATTGGCCTGCGGACTGAAGCGTCCCAGGTTCGATTCCGGTCAAGGGCATGTACCTTGGTTGTGGGCACATCCCCAGTAGGAGGTGTGCAGAAGGCAGCTGATCAATGTTTCTCTCTCATTGATGTTTCTAACTCTCTATCCCTCTCCCTTACTCTCTGTAAAAAAAAAAAAAATCAATAAAATATATTTTAAAAAAATCAAAACCAGCATTGGCCAGCTGGCTCAGTTGGTTGGAGCATCATCCCATACACCAAAAGGTTGAGGTTTGATTCCAGTCAGGCACATACGTGGTCAGGGCATGGGGCGCGTAGGGAGACAACCAATACATGTTTCTCTCTCACATCGATGCCTCTCTCTCTCTCTTTCTCTCTCTCTCTCTCTCTCTCTCTCAAAATTAATTTTTAAAAAGTCAAAACCATTCTATTTACCAAATTGAGGCAAAAATGGAAAGATCCTAAGGGTCACCCAAGGGTTAGGATATTAATAAATACTTTGGAATATTAAAATCCAAGTTTATGATGATGCCATGAGTGACATGTTCCACTTCCAAGCAAAACAAGCTTTGGGCGAACTAGCTGTTATTCTGAGATATTGAGTTGGGATATTCGTGTAAATAGTAATACTTAAATTTATGTATTTATGTATAACATGCATAATGAAATATATGCAGAAGCCATTGATGTAAAGCTTGATAAATTATTACAGAGTGAATACACTTGTGTAACCAATAGCTAGAACCAGTTTTGCTCAGGCCCCTGACAATCACTTTCTGGCTCCCTCTTCCCAAAGGTAACCACTATCTTAATGGCTAGCACTGTAAATCAATTTTGTCTTTTATAAAAACATTTTATTACGAAAATATTTAAGCATATTCAAAATAACAAAATGGTATAATAGACCCAACTTCAACAACTACTAATTATCTGCCTTTTTTGTCTCATCTAGAGCTCAGCCTATGACCCACTCCTCACTTTATTTTTCTCAGATTTTTTTTCTTGTGGCAAGATGTACATACATTGAAAGGCACAGATATTAACTGTAGAGTTTTGATAAATATAAACACCTGCATAGACTTCACCCCTTTTAAGAACAGAGTATTTCCATCATCCCCAGAAAAATCTCTCATGTTCCTTCCCAGGCAATTTTTTCCTCCCCTATAGGCAACCACTGTTCTGAGTTCTTTCATCATAGGCTTTTTTTTGCCTGTAATCATACAATGATGTATTATGTCAGCTCACTCCAGTCTGTCCAACGTTCATCTATGATGTGTGTACTTTGTTCCTTGGTATTACTGAGTTCTATTCTGTTGTAGTAAGTAAACAAACTACAATTTGTTCATCCATTTTTTTATTGATGAACATTTGGGTTATTTTCTGATTTGGGGTACTATAAAAGATCTGTGAACTTTTTTGTACATATACTTTTTTTGAAAAATCCTCACCCAATGATATGTTTTTATTGAGTCAGAGAGAGAGACACAGAGAGAGAGGGAGAGAGAGAGAGAGAGAGAGAGAGAGAGAGAGAGAGAGAGAAACATTGATGTGAGAGAGAAACATCTATCTGTTACCTCCCTGACTGGGGATCAAAACTACAACCTAGGTATATGCCCGAGAAATCTTTTGGTGTATAGGATGATACTCCAACCAACTGAGCCACCAGCCAGAGCACAAATACTTTTTTTTGTATTCTATTTAATTTCTTTATTAACATTTAAGTGACACCTCCACATTATTTCAGTGGTTGCTCCAGAGATTAAAATAAGCACCTTTAACATATCACAATCTATTTAGAGTTAATAGTGTACTGTTTTAATAAGTGTAAAATATAAAACCTTGCTGCAGAGAAGTTTCATTTCCCGCCTTCTATCCTTTGTGCTACTGTTGTTATACATTTTATATCTATACATGTTATAAATCCCATAATACGATGTTGTCATTTTGTCTTAAATACTCATAAGTCCTTTAAAAATTATGAGAAAAAAGTTATTAATAAATATTTGGAGGGAGATATTGAAGCGATGCAAATATACTGTTTCGCCTTTATGTTTTACTCACAATTTTTGCATTCATGACTGAATCTTGTCTACAGTAATTAATATTGTGGTGTTCTAGTGATGATTTTATTATTTGGGTAATAGTCCAATGCTATCATTATTTATATTGCTGCTCACATTATTCTAGCTTGGGCCATTAGGTTGACTCCTTTTACAGTTCCATCTTTTTTTTTTTTTTTTTTTAGTACTTTTTAACTTCCGGGTACTACAAGATAGTCTAGGACAGTGGTTCTCAACCTGTGGGTTGCGACCCCTTTGGGGGTCGAACGACCCTTTCACAGGGGTTGCCTAAGACCATCAGAAAACACATATATAATTACATATTGTTTACAGTAGCAAAATTACAGTTATGAAGTAGCAACGAAAATAATTTTATGGTTGGGGGTCACCACAACATGAGGAACTGTATTAAAGGGTCGCGGCATTAGGAAGGTTGAGAACCACTGATCTAGGATAATCTTGCATTTTCCACCCCAGCCCTAGAGTTAATCATTTCTCCAAGAAACCCTGGTTCCTTTTATTGGATAATGATATTTAGGAACTAAGATCTGGGTGCAAGGTGTGCTCACTGCTACTGGGGTGTCACTGCTAGTAGGCCCTCTCAGTAGACAGAGTTTGGAAATATATGTATGAGTACAAACTCAGGTATACTCATCTATCTATCTATCTATCTATCTATCTATCTATCTGGATAACTATGTTAAAATAGACACAGGTTCATACTACAGAGTTTATTCTAGTATTCTCCCTTTGCTTGTAACTTCTTTCCCAACAGTAAAAAACAGGGCTCCAATTGTCTACAGTATATTTGCTAACATGTAAAGTAGTTTCAGAATTGCTAACTCATGCCCTTGTGAGAAACAAAGGTACCAACTAGAGGACAGTGTCTGTGTACAGTTCTTTAGTCTTACAGTATCCTGTCATGACACTGTTTTCCGAAGCTACGAAGGTCAGGAGCTTTCATCGGCACCCCCTTCCATATGGTCATATATTCACTAGCTACTAACTGCATTCCATCTGAGTCCCCCCAACATCCTGGTTAGTTTTTAAAAATTTGCATAGAGTAGAATTACTCCTTGTGGTTTTGACAACTGAATAGAGTTAGGTCTCCATCTCCATAGTAACACATGGAACTGTTTCACACTCCAAAAATTATTTCATGCTGCTGCTTTGTAACCAATTCCCTCCCCCACCCCATCCTTGGTAACTACCCTGCAAATACCACTGGTCATTTTATACCCTATAATTTTGCCCTTTCTAGAATGTCATATAAGTCTCAGAAGTAAATGCCAACCAGTTTCAAGCAGAAAAAATGTATATGTTTTATCCTCACCCTTTTCTGAATAATTTCACAGCCCTGTACAATAGGAGCTGCTGTCACTGCAGAACCAGGCTCAGCCGGGAAAGTCCTTGGTGAGACCAGCTTCCTGCCAGTTATTCCCTAAGGCCCCGCAGTAATGAGACTTTCACCAACCTGGCCATTCTGCTCTGTGCTCCCAGGTGGCTGGCAGGAAACCCTGGTTAAGATTATGTATGTCAGCTGCTTTTCATCCTAGATATTCATAACATAACAGAAATTCATGATGAAAAGTCTTTAAGACTTAAAAGCATAAATCTCTAAAGTGTGATTTTGGCTGTTAAGAAACCAGTAAGAGGTCTTTCTAGCATCTCTTAAGTCATGATTAAAAATGACCCTGTATTCATAAGGCCAAGCCTTATTGCCTCTGTTGTGCAAAGTAGGGTAAGTCCAAGATGGTATGATGCAACGTTATCCTATCCATTAGAAATTTGTCAGCTTATAAGTCATATATATATATATATACTAGAGGCCCGTTGCAGTAAGATTCCTGCAAGAATAGGGCTTCCTATGGCTGGAGCGAAGCAGAGAAGGGAGCGAAACTCGCTGAGGCGGGCTTCACTCCTGCCTCCGCCGCCCGGCTTGTTTTCGGCCGCCTGGCTTGCTTTGCTCCCAGCTGGTATATGCAAATTAACCGCCATCTTTGTTGGCGGTTAATTTGCATATCACGCTGATTAGCCAAAGGGAGGTGTAGCGAAGGTACGGTCAATTACCATGTTTGGCTATTATTAGATAAGATTATATATATATATATATATATATATATATATATATATATATATATTGATTTCAGAGAGAAAGGGGAGAGATAGAAACATCCATGATGAGAGAGGACCATTGATAGGATGCCTCCTGCAAGCCCCCCACTGGGGATCGAGCCCACAAACTGGGCATGTGCCTTGACCAGGAATCGAACCGTGACCTCCTGGTTCAAAGGTCAATGCTCAAATCCCAGCCAGGCCAAAACTATGTCAGCTTAAATAACTCAGTGGGTATTTAAAATAAATTATAAAACAAAGAAAACCTTTTTTTTGAAAGAGGGGAAATATCATAGATCAGAATAAAAACTAGAATTTTCATAGTTTATAACAAATTATATGCTTTATTCTATTCTTATGTAATATCCCTCAGTTCTGCAATAAATACTTCTTATTTTCAGCTTGAAAATACCCAGCTGTATAAAAAAACACAAATTCAGAAAAATAGAATTATTGTTTTCAGTATCTTCCGAGGAAAACCTTTCAAACAAAATGATTTGTGATAGGGGTGGTAGCAGGAGCTATCATTGTGAAAGACAGAACTACTCTAGAACAATCCAGATTTTGATTAATAAAAGGGGCTTAGTCAGATGAAGAGGAATACAGACATGAAAACCAAACTCCCATCATTATCTCTGGAAGCATTTCTGAAAATTTCCATTTGGACACAAGTTTTTGTCTTCAGAAATACCAGACAAAAAACAAGCAGCAATAGAGGAGGATGAATCCTGCTTGGGCCGGCACTGAGAGGAACTCAGTGCCATAATCACGTCTCCAGGAGCTCCACGGGATGAGGGCTGTCACCAGGACCACCCTGGTACCACTCAGCAAGAAGAATCCTCGGTGACATTTAGCTTACTTCTCTGCTCCATCAAAACCAAAATGAAACTACTGAATAAGAATTCAGTAAAACCTAAGTCCCTTATTTAAAGTATGCAAAGCATCTAGCTCAGCCGTGGGCAAACTACGGCCTGCAGGCCGGATCCGGCCCGTTTGAAATGAATAAAACTAAAAAAAAAAAAGACCGTACCCTTTTATGTAATGATGTTTACTTTGAATTTCTATTAGTTCACACAAACACTCCATCCATGCTTTTGTTCCGGCCCTCCGGTCCAGTTTAAGAACCCATTGTGGCCCTCGAGTCAAAAAGTTTGCCCACCCCTGATCTAGCTGCAAATTCAACAATGGAAAACAAATCAATTTGCCGCCTGGCAAAACCAGTACTATTTAATGAGAACATATTCTATGCTTCACAGTCTCATCACCAAGGAGATTATGTTTAACCAACTTTCCAATGCATAGGCAAACATGCATTTATTTTTATTTTTTAAAATATATTTTTATTGATTTCAGAGAGGAAGGAAAAGGGAGAAAGAGATAGAAACATCAATGATGAGGGAGAATCATTGATCGGCTGCCTCCTGCACACCCCATAATGGGATCAAGCTTGCAACCTGGCTATGTTCCCTGACTGGGAATCGAATCGTGACCTCTTGGTTCATAGTTTGATGCCAACCACTGAGCCATGCTGCCTGGGTATGTTTTTATAAAATATAGATTATACTCTATAATTTTATAGTCCCCTTTTAAATACCCAGTGTTAGTACAATTATTTTACAATTTTTTGGGACAATATAGTAAATCAAAAGCACATATATTTGCCCTGGCTGGTGTTGCTCAGTAGTTAGAGCATTGGCCTATGCATCAGAGGGTCTTGGGTTCAATTGCCTGTCAAGGGCATGTACCTGGGTGGCAGGTCCCATTTTGGGTAAGGGTGCGTGTAGAAGGCAACCAATCAATGTGTGTCTGTCACACATCGATGTCCCTCTCTCTCTCCTCTCCTCTCCCTTCCACTCTCTCTAGAATCAATGGAAAAAAATACCCTCACGCCTCGAGTGAGGATTAAAAAAAAGAGAAAGAACACAATTATTTCACCACATTCCCATTGGACATTTAGGTCACTTTCCATGTAAATTTATACTTACTTACATGATTATTTGATGAACATCTGTCTGGCCCTTGTGTCTGCAAACCCTGTTTGGTTTTGGTCCCAGTCTCACTCTGTAGCAGTGCCGTAACCATACTGGGTGGACTACCGCATCTGGTGAATGAATGAGGAACCCGTCCTTCAATTCTTGGCTCAAATCACCTCATCCACAGACTATTCCTGATTCATCTCAGCTCTTCTAAAATTTCCCCATAGTTCTATGTTTGTAACTCTCCTGCAGGGAAAAGAGAAAAAAATGCTATTTGTTGAGCACTGTTATGTGCTAGGCAGTGTGCAGTCACAGTCGAGAAGAAAGTCTATGCCAAAAAGGGTTGCACCTCAACCTAAAGTTCATGCCCAAAACACCTACCATGAAATTTTCAATCAAGGGACCCCCCAGAATTCATCAGTGGCGTCCCCAAGAAGTCCGACGCTGGGAAAAGCTCAGGTCCCACTCCAAATGACATCTGTGTCCCTGTGCCCGGGGGCAGTGTGCGAGGACATCAGTCCACAGCAGCTCAGGGGGTCTGCCTCTTCACTCTCTGAAGAATATCTTTCATAAACCAAATCTTAATTTGAATGCCATCCAGTTTATCAGTCTCTCCCAGTATCGATGCTGCTTTTGTGATCTGTATAAGAAATCTTTCCCTCCTCAAAGTCATACTCTAACTTTTGAAAGTTTATTTTTTAACAGTCATATTTAAAGCTACAGTCTTTCCGGGATTGATTTTTGTGGATGGTATAAGATAGGTTTCAAGATCTGCTTGTTTACACATGACTATCTAAATGATGTAGCATCATTCATTTGTTTTAATGTATTTTTATCACTAATCTACAGTACTTCCTTTGTCATAGATCACATGTCCATATATGTGTTGGCCATCTGGGGGGCTCTGATCTTTTCCATTTGGCTTGTTTTTTATTCTTTTAAATATATATATTTTTATTGATTTCAGAGAGAGGAAGGGGGAGGGAGAGAGAGATAGAAACATTAATGATGAGAGAGAATCATGGATCAGCTGCCTCCTGCACCCCCCCTGCTGGGGATTGAGCCCACAACCTGGGCATGTGCCCTGACCAGTAATCAAACTGTGACCTCCTGGTTCATAGGTCGATGCTCAACCACTGAGCCACACTAGATGAGCTGTTTTTATTCTTGTTTTAATATTATCGCCTTAATTTCCATAGCATCATATTAATTCTGTATCCATGGAGTAGATCCTCTAATTTAGTTCTTCTTTAACAATGTCTTGGCTTTCCTTGGCCCTTTGCATCTCATATAAAATTTAAAATCAGATAATCAATTTCCATTTTTAAAACACTGCTGGGATTTTAATTAATTTAGTATTACTTTTTAATTAAATTTTATTTATTTTCACACTGATCCTTTTATCTGTTTGAGTTTTTCTATTATAATTACAATGTTTTTTAAGTCATGAGAGGAGGATTTCTAACTATCAGAAAGCAGGAACAGTGTTTCATATAATTTTAAAAGTGTTAAACATGTCCTGAAAGAAGAAAACCCTTTAAATGAAAGTTTATAACTGGTCATTTGTTAGCATAACTATCCAATCAACATTGGCAGGCCAATCTAGCATTTTATGGGAATCTCCAAATCCTAGGAGGGACAGATGGAGCTCTTGGTTGTTTCCACAGCAACAAACTATGGCAGGTTCTCAAACTCCCAGGGGTCCATGGATGTTCTCAATGAGTCCAGGTTAGTAAAAAATGTATTGGGGAGGTTTTCTCCCTGACTAGGTGGCTCATTTGGTTGGAGCATTGTCCCATACACCAAAAGATTGTAGGTTTGATTCCTGGTCTGGACACATACCTAGGTGGCAGGTTTGAGCCCTGGTTGGGGTGTGCAAGGGAGGCACTGGGAGGCACTAATCAATGTTTCTCTCTTACATTGCTGTGGGCCCCCCCCTCCCCCCGCCCGCATCTCTCTCCCTTCTGCTCTCTGTTTAAAGTCAATAAAAACATAAACTTGGTCCTACAACTTTCCAGCTATCGTTTCATATCTACTTAAGTAGATAACATTGCTGAGTAATGAAGCAATAGCCTTGTGGCAGGGAATCTGGGCCCAAACTGAGGTCCCAACCCTGTCTTACCTTCAGGAAATTGAATCTGTTTAGGTCATTCTTCGAGGAATCAATAAAAACAGGTCCCAGGCAAAAAACAAACAAACAAACAAACAAAAAATATATCCTCCAGTGAGGGTTAAAAACGATAATAAAAGAAATATTTTTTGTTGTAGTTCTTAACTAGCCGGGCATTCCACAGCACCACTGTTGATGTCATCTATGATGTCATGGGAGTGATGGTATCAACATTGCAGCCCACAGATTGGGCAGTCCCAGCACCTCTTTTATAGTTCCAGAGAGTTCTCTAGCTAAAGATCGGTGCCCTATCTGTTGAGCAATGTTGACAATCTCATAAAAATGATATTCCCACTGTGCTAAATGTGTTTTTGCTTCTTTCTGTCTTCTGGGAGTTCTTTGAGGGCTTTGATGATCAGGGCAGAGTGAGAAGGCCAGTCTGTTCTGAATGGTCAGCTCCATCGTAATCCTCAGACCCTTCCAATCACCGGTTTCTTTGGCAATGTCATCACCAGCCCTTTTTTGGAGACAGATCCAGTGGGCCAATCTTGGGCACCAGAGCAGATGTGGCACCAGCTTCCCCACTGGTGCACCTCAGGTGTACGATTTGGATCTCTTTGGAGTCCAACTTCCGCAGCATAGTGGAGGCAGCGGGTAGAGGTGGCTGGTGTTGGATGAACCCAGATTCTGAACAACCAAAGAAAGTTGCACCTTGGCCTCCTCTAAGCCAAAAGCCAAAAAAGTTCTCAAAAAGATTTTTAAATGTCTTATTCTAGATGATAATCTATAAAAAATGAAGAGAAGTGTACTCTGCATCTTCTAGATTACCTTCATTTTTATGACCAAGGTGTGTAATTTCTGTGCCCAAAATTGCAATAGGGAAAGCCAGAGAACATGTTTCCTTATCAAGAGTCACAGATTCTTGTAAGAACCTGTAAGCCTTACTTCACCTGTGTTAACGAACAAAAATTTCACCAAGTAAGTCTTAAGATTTCATTGGCTTTATTGAACAATTCATGAGTTGGGCAGCCTCCCATCTAGTAAACAGTGAGGTGCTCTGAGAAGGTGTGCAAAGTGGAAGGTTTTTATGGGCAGAAACCAGGTGGGACAGGGAAGTTATTACCAAAAGAAAAGGAAGGATTATTTCAGCCCTTGGTCTGCCAATGGAGTGGTTTATGTTTCCCAAAGGAGGTGCTGCAAACAGCTGGCAAGACCAAAGGCAACACCTTGGGCCAGGAGCCCAGTGGTTTCAGCAAGTTCAGAGATTTTAAGATTGAGGATCATATTCCTTCAGTCGACCTTGCCTGGTGGTTGAGGGTGATGGGCACAGTGATAATTCTAAGAAGTTTGCAAGGTTTTTATTGAGTATGATTTGCCCAGTGAGGTGGGGGCCTCGATCACTGGAGATTGTGGAGGGACACCCCAAGTGGGAAGCATGTTTTCTAACAGTTACTTTGCCATTGTGAGGGCGTTAGCCTGCGGCAGGGGAAGGCTTCAACCCATTCAGAAAACATATATACAACAAGAACTTAATTGATAACCCTGCTAAGTAGCAGTTGAAGTCCAGCTGCAGGTGTTAAAAGGGCCCAGAGAGAGGAAGTTTGAGGCCCCTGGGGACAAAAATAGTTTTTCCAGGATATGGAGCTGGCAGGTCAGATGTTGCTGGTAGACTGTGTTATAAATTTTATGTCCATTTATAATTTGAATCATCTTGAGTGGACTATGGTGGGTGAAGGAATAAAAAATCAGAAATTAGGGTTTTTCCAGGGACCCTAGAAGAACCAAGTTACAGCATTGGGTTTTCCATAGCTCCAGCTATTCATTTAATTTGCAGCTCATCTTAATTTTTCTGACTCAGAGGCAGACTGTTGCCATGTTGCAAGGACATCAGGAAGGCAAAGTCTGGCACTGAGGGGCTGTTTTCTGACGAAGCAGATGGACTTCATCCACATGCGCCACCATCTTTACGGATCCCGATGCTGCTGCGTTTGCGTGAAAGTCAACTCAGGCGTTTTCCTGATACTCAGGTTTAGGCCTTTAAGCGGAAGCCTCAGTTTTGGTGACAGATATTTGTTAAGGGCCCTGGCAAAAACACTCAGTTTAATTATGTTGGCTGAAACTCAGAGCAAAGGCAGAGCCACGCCCTGGGGACGGACCTAATCAAGAGATTGAGACATCACTCAGTTTGACTTTCTCGCCCAGTGTTAAGGGGATGGATCTCATGATGTCGCCAGGAACTCAAGGCCCACCCAGATGTGATGTTACTTCCTGTTATTCGAGTATTTAATAAACTCCTTCCCGTGCTGGCGCTCTCTCTGCGTCTGTCCCTCGAGTCAGAGGGCAGATGCCACACCCAGCCCAAGCTTTTATTCTATTTTTGTGTCTGTCTTTTCATTTTTCTCTAATCCCCGAAGTGCCTCCAACTTAAAAGATGTCTCTTTCTCTCCGTGCTGGACGCGGAGAAGAGACTCCAGCCCGGCATAGATATTTCGGAAGGTAAGAGCAGTAGGAAGACTATTTAGCTATTGTCCATTTTAGTTAGGGTCCCAGAGGATGTAAGAAAACCCCTTTGTTTTCATAGCACCCCCAAATCATGGACAGCCCCCCAAAGGCATGCCAACTACTAGTATAAATATTAACATTTCCCCCTTTTGATCACTGGCATGCTTGGGTAAGGGCATGGAGCAAGTAGATATTGGCTGTTGGGGTCTATGAGGATGCTGAAAAAGGCTGACCAAGTTTTCAACAACAGTGAGCCATTTTGATTCTGGTTGAACTTGTGACAAAGAGTGTTTGGGTTTGAAACAACCATTTTATTAACAGCTCTCAAATCCTAGACATATTACCATCCTCATCCACTAGATTTCCAAATTGGCAACATCTGTGTGTTGCAGGTACTAATACAGGAGATTAGCACTGGGCAAATAGGTCTTCTATTATGGATGTGAGGCCTCACATGGCCTCAGGCGTGGATGGGTATTGAGGTAATTTAGGGAGAGGTTTAGTTATATCGGAATCTTTATAGGTTCTGTACTTTTTACTCGTCCAGTGTCAGTATTAGAAGTAGCCTACAGGTTTTCAGGCACCTGGATTAAAACCTGTAGGCTACTTCTGTTGGAATTCTTCCTCTTCTATGTAAAGGATATACAGTAAGGAATATAAAAGATCAAGTTCAGGCTAGTCAGGAAATACTAAGGTGAGATCTCCATTAGAGGCAAAACAGTGTAGCCCTTTAATTGAGAAAGGAGATCTCTGTCTAATAGACTGGAGCTGTATCACGTAGCAATTCACGATGTTTTTCAGTAAAAGGTCCTAGAGCCATTAGTACTGGTTGAGATAAAATTCTCTCTGAACTTTATTAGTTACTCCCACGACAGAAACCTTTTCTTTACTCCAAGGTATTTATCCTGTGAGGGTGGGGCTTAAAGTAGAAAGTATAACTCCAGTATCAACTAGAATTTGGCATTAACATTGTTATCATTAACAGATTTGGTGTCAGTGGTGGGACCAAAGAAGACTGCTGACATCGTTGGGGATGAAAAACACAGATGTCGTGCCCATGAACCCTGTGGGTTCTCTGTCTTTCTTGCTGTTTCTGAGGGCCCATTGATATTAATTATGGTTTTCCCATATCTGTTTAAGGGAATTACTGTGGGAGGGGCCCATTTGGAGGTAGATATGAAGGCATGCAAAAAGAATTTGCATAGGACCTTTGAGGACAGTCTCTTTTCCAGTGTCGCAGTCTTTGGACCAGTAACCATCATTCTGATGATGGGCCCCTATGGGAGTGCAGTGTGGAGTCACTCTCATCCTATCATCTTTAGGTGCTTTTTGTGCCTTCCACTTTTCATTAGCCTTTTGTAATGAGTCTTTTAATGAAGCTATTCTGGAATCTTGAGACTTTTGGAAGATTCTGCATGTCAATTAAAATCCCATTCTGTTTGTCCCACTTAAAAGCCCTTGCTTTTAGTGTACTTCTTAAATGATCTTATTTATTTAAAACATTCCCCATAATGGCCATTGTAATTCTAGGTTAATTTTAGTAAAATTTAGCCATCTACCTAGATATCTGCAGCTTCTGAGACTAGATTGTTCTTAAACATAAAATAAACAGGTGTGTGGAAGGTGGCTTGCTCAACTCTAGATATAAAGGGTCCCATTTCTTTTTGCTAGGCCTTTTGGTTTCTCAAATGCCTATACTTTTTTTTTCCCTCCAAGATTCCCATTAACAACTAACCTTTATTAATACAAAATGTATTCACCTGAGGCCTCCCACCTGACCCTGGCCAGCTCAAACTCGTACCACCCAGTTTAAACTCAGATCTGGTCCAGTGTTTAAGTTGGACGCACTCCAGCTCTGACCAGTAACCACAAATGATGCCCTACATGGAACTTGGTGAGTCGGTAAAGAACGAAACCAGCAGACCCCAAAGAATGGGCGCTGTGTACTGATTGCAAACACATGGTGAACTGCAGCTATTACCAGAAGTTCCCCATGGGAAATCTGGGCAGAATTCCAAGTCAATAGAAACTGCAGACTGAACCACAGGGCTTCGGATTTGTGTTCCAGATGGAACCACCTGCCTGCTAAGCCCTGGACCGAAATGCCAATTAGATTGGGAGCTCAATGCACAGTGGAGTTCAGAACTAAGGACACCTTACTGTGACCTCAGAAACAGAAAGACAGAGAACTCAACAGGTTCTTGGGCACCACGCCTGTGTTTTTCATCCCCAAAGCTGTCAGAAGTCTCCTTTGGTCCCACCACTGACACCAAATCTGTTAATGACAAAAAGTCAACCAAATAAATGTTAAGACCTAGTTGGCTTTATTGAACAGTTCATGAATTTGGCAGCATCTCCTCTAGTAAACAGAGAGGTGCTCCAAGAAATTGTACAAAGTGGAAGGTTTTTATTGGCAGAAACTGGGTGGGACAAGAAACTAATTAGAAAAAAAAAAGGCGAGGTGGTATTTTAGGCCAGGGCACATTTCTTGAAGGAAAAAAATTACCTCACTAGTGTTCATCAGGAATTTTCAGACTGATTTATATAAGGTCACACTCCGGGGAGGGGCTAAAACTGCAATTAAGTTTTGGTTTGTTGTCCTTGGGGCAAGTGACTGCACTTTGAGACTGTTGTTTCTTTTTCAATACCTGGTTTACTAAAAGAGTTACTGCATGAGGGCTTTAAGTTGTCCAGTGATTTTTCTTTCATGTATCAGCAAGCTGTAGAATTACTTACCAAACTTTAATAATAATTGACATTATCTTTATTGCAGTATAATTGATACATAACATTATATTAGTATCAGGTGTGCAGCATAATGATTCAATATTTGGATATATTGCAAAGTAATCACACTGTAAGTCTAGTTAACATTGTCTTCATACATAGTTAAAATTCCTTTTTTTCTTTTAATGAAAACTTTTAAGATTTACTCTCTTAGTCACCATGCTATAGATTACTTCCCATGACATTATTTTTTTTTAAATATGAGGATAGAAAACCACAATAAAAGTAAAATATATGTTTAGGGTAATCTATTTGAGTCTTACAAAATGTACTAGTATGACAAACATTTTAATTTCTTTTATAATAAATGTGTTATCCTGAGACTAACTCCAACAACCCTTCTGCCCGAGTAGGCCTGAAGCTGCCCAGACACAACACTCTACCTACAAGTCAGTCAGTGTCCAACGTAAGAGTTCGCTTCCGGGTGAATCTGACTGCTGGCTCATTGCCCAGGGGGTCCGAGTGTCAGACGGCTGTGTCTTTCTCCCTGTGAATCTGCTCTGTGGTTCAGTCCCGGGATGCTTACCGTCACTGTTGAGGGTTGCAGTACCCTCTACATTGGGAGCAGTTAGGACAGGAGTGAGAGGGGGCATATCTACTAATTATGTAGAGAAATGGTCAGGGGGTCAAGAATGGGGAGACACTTCAGTTGCAGAAGCGGAGTACACAAACTGTCAATACAGAAGCGGAGTTAGGCCATAGCTCAAAGGGGTCAATTCACCTCCTGTTTTAAATAAAGTTTTAAATAAATTGTTTAGGCACGTGCCAAGGTTCCACTTTTGCACTCAGTTTCATTTGGTTTGGGAAATGATGAGGCTGTCCTCTGTTGGCCCTGATCTAGGGTGTGATGCTCTGGGTAGCAGGGTTCCCCACCCTAGGAATCCAGGCCATTGCCAACTCCAGGGATGAATAATAGATGTCAAGCTATATTTGATGTGATTTCTAGAAATCTATTACTAAGACCCCTGCCAGCAGACTGCCCTCCCTGGTGCTGAGAGGAACAATAGGAAAGAGCACTCCATTCATGGGCTTTGGGGGTTTTAATGGAATTCTTAAAAGAATAGCTTTGTGAGCAGTGATGAATCTGCTGCAGAAAAGTTAATTAGAGCTAGGAGTAGACCAGGGGTTTTCACACTGGCCTGAGGCTGAGGAACTCAGGTGGAAGCTGGCTGCGGCAATAATGAGTCTTTTGTGTTGAAAACTAGTAATACTCAGGGCTGTAGGGCCTGAAGTCTCATCATATGTCACTAGTTTTATGAAAGTCTAATATCAATGTAATAATTAGGATATCTACCACTAATTTTTTGTTGAGGGTTTTTTCCTTTTATTCGGGGGATATAAGAATGGAGGAGAAAAAGCCACTCTATCAACACAGGGAAGCAGCCAAAATGCAGAGACAAAGAAACAGATTACAAATGACAGAAATGGAGGAAAGCAAACAACTGGATATAGAGTTCAAAACCACACTTCTAAGGTTTTTCAAGAATTTTCTAGAAACCGCTGATAAATTTAGTGAGACCCTCGAGGATATGAAAAAGGACCAACTAGAAATTAAGCATACACTGACTGAAATAAAGAATAATATACAGAGATCCAACAGCAGACAAGAGGATCCCAAGAATCAAGTCAAAGATTTGAAATATGAAGAAGCAAAAAATACCCAACCGGAAAAGCAAAAAGAAGAAAGAATCCAAAAATATCAAGATAGTGTAAGGAGCCTCTGGGACAACTTCAAGCTTACCAACATCCGAATTATAGGGGTGCCAGAAGAAGAGAGAGAGCAAGATATTGAAAACCTATTTGAAGAAATCATGACAGAAAACTTCCCCTACCTGGTGAAAGAAATAGACTAACAAGTCCAGGAAGCACAGAGAACCCCAAACAAAAGGAATCCAAAGAGGACCACACCAAGAAACATCATAATTAAAATGCCAAGAGCAAAAGACAAAGAGAGAATCTTAAAAGCAACAAGAGAAAAACAGTCAGTTACCTACAAGGGAGTACCCATATGATTGTCAGCTGATTTCTCAACAGAAACTTTGCAGGCCAGAAGGGAGTGGCAAGAAATATTCAAAGTGATGAATACCAAGAACCTACAACCAAGATTACTTTATCCAGCAAAGCTGTCATTCAGAATTGAAGGTCAAATAAAGAGCTTCACTGATAAGACAAAGCTAAAGGAGTTCATCACCACCAAACCAGTATTATATGAAATGCTGAAAGGTATTCTTTAAGAAGAGGAAGAAGAAGAAAAAAGGTAAAGATAAAAATTATGAACAACAATTACATATCTATCAACAAGTGAATCTAAAAATCAAGTGAATAAAAAATCTGATGAACAGAGTAAACTGGTGAATATAATAGAATCAGGGGCATAGAAAGGGAGTGGACTGACAATTCTCGGGGGCGGGGGGGAAAGTGTGGGGGTGGGGGAAGAGACTGCGACAAAAATTGTACCCCTATGGATGAGGACAGTGGGGGCGGGTAAGGGCAGAGGGTGGGGTGGGAACTGGGTGGAGGGAAGTTATGGGGGGGAAAAAGAGGAACAACTGGAATAATCTGAACAATAAAGATGTATTTAAAGAAATTTAAAAAAATAAAAAAGGGGGGAAAAAGAATAGAGGAGAAGGAAAAGAAGAAAACTTAATGAACAACAAGACTATTAATTATTTAAAATATCATCATGGCTC
>NW_005871320.1:1170891-1184052 GCF_000147115.1 Myotis lucifugus
AAAGTTCGCATTTAATGCCTCTTTCAATGTTCAAAGTGCTAATGTGGTTGCTTAGTCTCTCATTCGTACTTGAATTAGAAAATTTGGGTACAGGACTCTAGGGATTAGTTTTGACCCTCACTGCACCCTTTCCCTACTCTTCATTGTCCTTAAAAAAAAAAAAAAAAAGAAAAAACAGGTTGATTGAATACATACTTTTTAATTTATTTAATGATCTTAGAGAGAGAGGAAGGGGGAGAGAGAGATTTGTTGTTTGACTTATTTACGCATTCATTGGTTGATTCTTGTATGTGCCCTGACCAGGATCGAACTCTCAACCTTGGCATATCCAGAGGACACTCTAACCAACTGAGCACCTGGCCAGGGCCTGAATACATACTAATTAAGTTCCGTGAGAGCAGGGAACATGCCTGTGGTGTTCACTCCTCTGCTTCCAGGGCTTAGTGCAATGCCTGGGTCCTCAATTAGCACCAATTGAATAAACACTACTTTTCCTATTGCCTTGCTTCAAACTTCTAAAAAAAATACAATATTAATAGCTTCAAAATGACAGGAGCTTCATACCAGTTTCCCTTGCAGGGTTACATGGTTGTTTTTAAAGTGGCAACTCATTCTTTTACATTAGGGAAAATAAACAATGTTGTAGGTCCACTCATTCAGTGTTCCAGGGATATCAGACATCCTGAATTTTCAACCATAAGTAATTGTGATAAAAGACACAATGGCAATATGTGTAGACATTTCATAAATGAGATGATTCTGTTAATCTTTGCAGGTTTAACCCAAACCTTTAGAGCAGGTCAAAAGAAACAAGCCCGCCCTAACTGGTTTGACTCAGTGGATAGAGCATCAGCCTGCGGACACAAGGGTCCCAGGTTCGATTCCAGTCAAGGGCATGTACCTTGGTTGCGGGCACATCCCCAGTGGGGAGTGTGCAGGAGGCAGCTGATCGATGTTTCTCTCTCATCGATGTTTCTAACTCTCTATCCCTCTCCCTTCCTCTCTGTAAAAAAAAATCAATAAAATATAAAAAAATAAAAATAAAAAAAAAGAAACAAGCTCAATAGGCAAATCTCAAAAGGAGGGAAAAGATGTGCTTCAGAGACCCTCCTTGGGATGAGGATGTAGGCCAGCGGTTCTCAACCTGTGGGTTGCGAACAATGAAAATACATCCTGCATATCAGATATTTATATTACAATTCATAACAGTAGCAAAATTACAGTTATGAAGTAGCCACGAAAATAATTTTATGGTTGGGGGTCACCACAACATGAGGAACTGTATTAAAGGGTCGCGGCATTAGGAAGGTTGAGAACCACTGATAGGCTTTAGCATCTGTCTCTGTTGACTCCAAAAGAAGCTCGCAGTGGTGTGTGGTGACTGTATCCCACACCCACAGGTCCTTCTGAGAAGCGGCTGCACTTTCTCACATTCCTCGCCCAAGAAGGAGGTGCTGGCTCCAAGGGCAGCTAATTTGTACGGTGACCTCTGTCTTAGGAAGTGGACTGATGTGAGACCTCTGCCCAGCAGGAAGGAGCGTCACTTTTGGAAGCCATCGGATCTTTGCTGTGTGGGGACTTGAATTTGAGACCTGAAGAGACTGTCAGCACTTGCCAGTTTAGACAGAAGCATGAGGTGGGCAGAGAGAAGAGTGACAGGAGTGCTGAGTCAGGACGAAGCATGACCAATCATTCTCTGGAGTTTCCTTATCAGCATTCCCAGGTGCAGGAGTGACAAAGACCTGATTGAGGAGACAGCTGGTTGTGGAGTCACAGCGCTGCTATCGGAAGGCTGGACCCAGAGTTGTCTATAAATGCCTTCCTTTTAGGCCCCACACAGCTTGGGGAGGGCTGATTCTGTTTTTTTCCCCTTCTATCTTCTTAGATAAGCTGAAAGAGCCTAATTAGCATATATGTAAATTAAGATATCTTTGGTTCTAAAAGTCTATAATTATATTTGAGGCCTGGTGCACGAATCCGTGCATGGATGGGGTCCAGCCGGCCTGCCCAATTGGGGCCGATCGGGCCGGCTGGCTGGGAGGAAGAGCCAAGGGTGGTTGGCCGGCTGGCCCCACCCCCTGGTCAAACTCCTGGTTAAACCTCCAGTTGAACTCCTAGTCAAGGGGGCAATTTGCATATTAGCCTTTTATTATATAGGATTGAGGGCTGCAAAAATTCTTGATACCACTTGTTCCAAGTTTATAATTACTCCATTTTGCTCATAAAATTGTATTATATACAGCTCAAATTCACAGATAAGGAAAAGCTAAAGGAGTTGTGGCTCAGTGGTTGAGTATGGACCTATTCAATCCCTAGTAGAGGGTGTTCAGGAGGCAGCTGATCAATAATTCTCTCTCATCATTGATGTTTCTAGCTCTCTCTCCATATCCCTTTCTGAAATCAATAAAAATATATTTTAAAAAGAGATAGAGAGAGAAGGGGCCCTGGCCAGTGTGGCTCAGTGGTTGGAGTGCTAGCCCACACACTGAAGGGTCTTGGGCTATTTATACTATGTTTTTCCTATCAAAGGCATATACCTGGGTTGCAGGTTCCATCCCTGGCCCCATCTCTCTCTCTTCCTCTCTCCCTCTTTTCCACTTTCTAAACCAGTGTCTTCTTGTGAAAGCAATGGACAAAATATCCTGGAGTGAGGATTATCAAATAAGACAGAGAGAGTGGGCAGTGGAGTTATTTAAAATTTTTCAGAAAACAAGCTATTAATTTAATATGCTAATTTAAAAATATTTTATTCATTTATTTAAAATTTATGACATATGGAACTTCAGTTATGTAGAATGAATAGATATCATTACCCTTTATGCTTTTTATTTTTATTTATTTTATTTTATTATTTATTTGTTTATTTTACCCTTTATGCTTTTTAAAAAAGTTTTTTACTGGCTTGAGAGAGAGAATAAGGGAGGGAGAGAGAGAGAAACATCCATGTATTGTTCGACTTCTTTATGCATTCATTGATTGATTCTTGAATGTGCCCTGACCAGGGATCAAACCTGCAACCTTGGCATATCGGGACGATGCTCTAAACTGAGCTACTGGATGGGGCCTATGTGCTTTTTTTTTTTTCCTGTACATCTTTATTGTTCCTATCTATGAGCCAGGCTCTGTGCTAAGTACCAGAACATAGAAACACAGAATCATCTATGGCATTGTACTGTATGCTAATTTAAAAAATAAAAGAAAAGTGCAATGTGAGAAATATCTTGAAGTGTTGTCTTTTGCCGCCCCCTATATATATGTATGTATAGCCAAAACCCCACTTTGTCATATATGTTCATTTGCCAACCTCCCTGTAAAAGAAGCCAATCCCAACAGCATTGCACACCTGCGCTTCCACATAACCCTTTTCCTGTACAACACTTAGCAGGTGTTTTACAAGTTCTCCCACAGGCTCCTGGTCTGCAGAGCTGCCTCACCTGCAAGTTTAATGCTTTCCACACCATATCACCTTTTGAAATGTGTGAGTCAGTCAGCACTGGCTGAGAAGAGTTTAACATTTTCCTGGCCATAGTTTCTTTGGCTCTCCTCAAAACACTGCTCATTATGCTTTACTAAATCAGTTGTCATCTCATGAATCCACAAATTTAGCTGCTTTTTCATAGCCTCATCATGCATTATGTCCATTATTCCAAGATACTCAGAGGATGTCTGGAAGAGCGAATTGTACCAAACCCTATTTTTACTATGTTTTTCCTATACATATGTAGCTATAATGTTTAATTTATAAATTGAGCACAGTTAGAGATTGAGACCAATAGTTAATAATAAAAGAACAATTATAATAATATAATGTATTGAAAGTTATGTGAACACTAGAGGCCTGGTGCATGATATTCGTGCACTGGGGAGGAGAGGGGTCCCTCAGCCCGGCCTGCACCCTCTTGCAGTCCAGGACCCCTCGGCAGACATCCCCTGAGGGGTCCTTGGCACTGCTGCAGAGGCAGGAGAGGCTCCCGCCACCACCGCTGCACTCGCCAGCTGTGAGCCAGGCTTTTGGCTGAGTGGTGCTCCCTTTGTGGGAGCACACTGACCACCAGGGGGCAGCTCCTTTGTTGAGCGTCTGCCCCCTGGTGGTCAGTGCACGTCATTGCGACTGGTCATTCCACCGTTTGGTCAATTTGCATATTAGGGTTTTATTATATAGGATGGTCTCTCATTTCAGGGGATCCCTTGCTAAAGTCTTCATTATAGGCTCAACTCTTTCTGGGGCAACACATTGCTATCAATCAGAACACATTTTCTGTTCAAGTTTCCCACCTGCAAATTTAATGCCTTCTTCATCTTAACTAAGCACTTATCACACAATGTGGCCATACCTTTTGCAGTTGAGGCGCAACAGAAAAACTAGTGTGAATTTTTTCTTCTTTACAATTTCACAGGTAGAATATTCTTAATGCAGATCTTAGCAATCTCAGCATATGACTTTTTTTCTTTCCTCTTTAACTCGAGAACTTTCACCTTTTCACCTAAAAGAAGCACTTTATGGCTGCTCTCTGGCATAACCTAATTGGCAGCATCGTGCACTTTGCGGCCATTATTAAGTAAAATAAGGGCCACTTGAACACAAACACTGTGATAATGGGACAGTCACTCTGACAACCAAGACGGCTGCTAAGTGACTAACAGGCAGGGAGTGTGAACAGCATGGATGAGCTGGACAAAGGAATGAGTCACATCTTAGGAGGGATAGATAAGATGCCATGTGATTTCATCACACTTCTCAGAAGAGCATGTTTGTTTGTTTTTTGTATTTTGTAGAGAGAGAGATGAAGGGAGAGAGAGAGAGAGAGAGAGAGAAACATTGAAGAGAGAAACATCCATGGGTTGCCTCTGGGACACCCCAACTGGGGATCAAGCCTGCAACCCAGGCATGAGCCCTGACCGGGAATTAAATCGGCCTCTTCTCAGTGCATTGGATGAGGCCCAAACTGAGCCACACCGGCCAGGCCAGAACAGCACATGTTTTAAAACGTATGAACTGTTTATTGAATGATTTATTTCTTGAAGTTTCCATTTAACATTTTCAGAATTGGCAGAACAGCAGGAAGTGAAACCTTGGATAAGGGGACTACTGCAGATGTTACTCTAGCACTTTCTGGAGTCGCTTCATCTACAGGTTTGTGGATTTCCTCTTCCTTTTTCCAGATGTGCTGTATTGTTGATTCATTAACATTGAACTCACAGCTGACAGCAGTGTAGTTCATGCCTGAATGAAGCCCATCTAACAGGTATTTTCTCCACAAGTCACATCACAGCCTTCATGCACTTAGGAACACCAGACAGCACTTCAGCGCTATGTTTCAAGTCCTTTTTAAACAGCAAAATCATCAACAAAAAGCACAAAAATGTGGAAAATGTGGTGCTAAGTAGACCATGAAGAGGACACTTGTTTAGAGAAGGAGCTGAAATGAAAAGCAAGCATCACCTTGTTCACCTCAGCAGGGAAGGTGTGCATTGGGTGAGTCACAGTTCCCGCCTCTCTGCATGTCCGCAATGACTGCAGAAGTGCCACGAATATTGATTTGGGTTATAAACACATTTTAGAGAGTACACACACTGGCCAATACAGAACCTGCAAATAATGAAGACGGACTGTAACGCTAGAGAAGCAGATAGAGGGCTGTTGCTACGCGGAAAAGCTGGCTCTTGGCTCAGTAGCCGTGCATTGCCACGGAAGGGTTTTTACAGGAGAGTGACATGATGACAGGATCTGTGTTGTACAAAAAGCACTTTTACTAAACGTGAAGCATGGTTGAAGAGAGGAAGTCCAGCGCCTCGCTGGGAGGGGGTGAGGGTGAAAGAAGTAAGCCAGGGCAGATATTTGAGGAGCTGATCTGGGCACCTTTGGAGTCAGGTCCCGGTCCTGGGTGGGGCATGAGTGGTGAGGGAGGAATTGATTCAACGCCCAGGTTTCTGGCTTGGCCAAACCTCGAAGGGCAGTGCGGGGAGCTCTAGCCTTGGAGTCAGAGACACTTGAGGTTAAGTACAAACTCATTGCTCACTAGCTGTACAGCTTAGACACATTCCTTCTTCCTTTAAGCTTCCACTTTTCATCTCTACTGTATAGATTCTGTATGATGGGAAAATAACACCTTTCAAAGTTTCTTTGAGATGTAAATAAGTGCTGCTTTTCACTTACACGAGGCAAATAGGAAACGAAGCAGCATTTGGGTTGGAGAGAAGTCCTGTTGGACACGGCATGTTGGACGTGCCTGCGGACATCCATGTACAGTACTCAGTAGCCATGTAATGTGTCCCCAGAAGGCCGGGAGCAGTGGGCTGCAGACACACAGATGTGCACATTGTTAGTGGGCAGGTAGCTGCTGCAGCCGTGAAGTGTGGGCAGTGCCAGCAGCAGAGGTCCAGAGACAGCCTGAGGAATTCCGACCTTTGAGAAGAGGCTGGGAAGGAGGTCAAGAAAGAACAGGAGGAGGAGGAGAACCAGGGGAGTGTGGGACAAGGAGGCAGGGGAGCAGAGTTCCCGAGGGAGCCACTTAGCTAGTGTTCTGAAAGCATAAACGGAAAGTCATAGAACTTCAGAGCTGGAAGGGACCCACGAGATCTTTTAATCTAGTCCCCTTACCTATTTTGATTGAGATTCAAAGAGGTGAACAAGTTACTGAGGCCATACTGTGACTTCATAGTGAGCTGCCCTGATTCCTAAGGAGTAATAAAATACATTTCTCTAACAAATAGTCTAAATTAAAAATGGTTGCCCTGCCTGGTTTGGCTCAGTGGATAGAGCATAGGCCTGCGGACTGAAGGGTCCCAGGTTTGATTCCCGTCAGGGCAAAAGCCCCGGTTGTGGGCTTGATCCTCAGTAGGGGATGTGCAGAAGTCAGCCAATCAATGATTCTCTCTCATCATTGATGTTTCTTTCTCTCTCTCCCTCTCCCTTCCTCTCTGAAATCAATAAAAATACATATTTTAAAAAAGTGTTTCTATTAAGCTTATGCTAAGCTTCACATCACCAAACTGAGACTTAATGACAGTTTTGACTCTCCTAGAAATGGAATCTTACACCAGTCCATCAGGAATCTCCTGACCAGAGCTAGTTCAGGTAATCTGCCTGACAAACCCTGCCATCCCGGAAGGGAGGTGACCCTTAACCACGAACCAGGTTTTCTGCCTGTTACGTCCTTATTCCTGCTCCCTTCTGCCTGTAAAGGGCTCCTGGGAGCTCCTTTCTATCTGCTACATTGGATGCTGCCTGTTTCATGTATTGTTGAACAAAGCCAGTAAGATCATTAAATTTACTCAGTTGAATTTTGTTTTTTAACACTCATCAAAACACGTATTTTAATTTTAATATATGTAAATTATATCTCAATAAAACTTAATTTTAAAACACAGAGCAAATAAAAAGTTTAGCTGTTTAAATTAAAAAGTAATTATCTTTGAAGTTATTTTGTATACAAAGACCTAAGGGATAGAAACATTTAAATATTTGGAACTTGATACTTCTTATAGCTTTGAGAAAACCACTATGCCTGCCTCATTCTGTCTTTGTTTCCCTTACTATAAAATAGTAATAATATCTTGCAAGACTGCTCATGGTTTATTAGTGCATATAACATTCTTGAATAAAAATATTAAATATTTGATAAATAATGTCTGGTAAATATTATCTAACTATATTTATAAATAATAACATTTTACAGTTGGAATTGCAAGTTATAGCCCATTTGAAAAAATATGCACATAAATATTCTTTTCCAATAGGAAAAGAAAGCCACAATTATCAATGAACAAAGATACAAAATATATTTTTTATGTAAGATTGTTTTGATTAATCAATATAATAAAAAAATTTGATGATTGATCTTTTTAAACTTAGTTGTTTAATGTCATTGGGATCTTCCCAACTCAGATAAAATTGTATATGCGATAGCCCTGGCCGGTTTGGCTCAGTGGATGGATCATCGGCCTGCAGATGCTCTGTCCCTGGTGGGGGGTGTCACTGTATATTCCTGGAGTCCGGAAGCAGAAGTAAATTATGAATAAATAAAATGGCTTATCTTCAGGCCCAATTTCATCATTTGGTTTTCTTTATTAACTAGAAAAAAAGCCAGCAGTTATTATAGTTTCTTGCTATTTATAGCATATACAATTTTTTAATACATTTTTATTGATTTCAGGGAGAGGAAGGGAGAGGGAGAGAGAGACAGAAACATCAGTGATGAGAGAGAATTACTGCTCGGATGCCTCCTGCACTCCCCACACCGGGGACGGAGCCTGAAACCAGGGCATGTGCCCTTGACTGAAATCGAACCCGGGACCTTTCAGTCCGCAGGCCAACGCTCTGTCCACTGAGCCAAACCAGTTAGGGCCATCTCTTGAGGCTCATCTCCCAGGGTGGGCCAGGGATGATTGGAAACACCTCTTTGTTTCCCCCAACTTGCTTTTAGGTAAAGCGAGGCTGCAAGGGCCACAATGTATAAGCGGTTGCCATTGGTGGTAATAGCGTTTGCTTCTTTCCTGCCCCCAGCCATGTCCAGGACACAACCGGGAGGGACAGCTGCCCTGCCGCAGATTCCCTTTCCTCTCCTAAGGCCCATCTTAAAAACGGCTAGTTACAAGATACGGGACTGTTATAGCTGCAAGGGGCCTGGGGAGCATGCAGTGTGGTGATTTCTGAGCTGTGGTCTGGAGAGAGGTGTCAGATGGGGATGGAGGCATGAGCCCAGTGGGTAGGATGCCTTTCCTGCTATTTTTCATTTAAATAAAATTTTTATCTACTAACAACAACAACATTTGAAAACAAATTGTTTTAACCCAACCCTCTTCGTTTACAGACGATGAGACCAAGGCGAAAGCAAGCGGAGCTCTTACTTCCCTGAGCCAAGCCGGGAAGCGGCTTCCACCCCCCCCCCCCCCCCCCCCCAGGGTCCCAGCGGCCCTGTGGCCCCGCGTCTGGATAGCATATCAGGAGCCCTGGGTGGGAAAGGGAGCAGTTAGGGATCAGAGACAAATGCGAGAGAGGAAACACCAGGCACGCTTCACATCAAAGGTAAACATGGAAGAGGGCGGCCTGTTGGCCTGGGGACCCGAACAGGACGAGGAAGCTTCACTCACTTATGACTTGCCAGACCCCACTGCCTCAGGGGGAACTGCTGCCTCCAGAAATGTCGCCACAAAGAGTAAAAAGAGGTTATGTCATGCCACCAGGCTGTAAAGAGAGTGGGTTTTGGCGGGGGGAGGAGGGGGTAGGCACAAACTTAAGGGGGCAGGAAAAGAAAAGTGATGCATGAAAGTAGCCCGTGGGGTGGGGTGGGGCTGGAAGGGAGAGGCTGAGCTGGCAGCTCCTTTCCCACCCCTCCTGCCCCTGACCCAGTCCGAGAGCTGCAGCTGTTGGGATCCAGCTGCAGTTTTTCAAACCAGTTGAGAAGTGCTGCTGTCCCAGGGGGGCTGCTGTCTGGTTCTCCTGAGTCAGCAGCTCAGACCAAGGCCTTGGGGGGTGAGATCTGAAGGCTCTAATTGATCCCCTCCGAGTTAAAAATAAAAAGGAGCAAGCAGCTACTCTTTTGACTCTAAACTGCTGCAGGGGGTGTGGTGTCTCTTACAACAGAAGTTTTCCAGCAGAGGTGCCAGGGAGCGTTTTCCCGCTGGCTGAACTATTGATACAGGTAGCACATTTTCCTTTCCATTTGCACTGTCTCCTGCACAAGGCCTCCTGCCCTGATTGGTCAGTTAGCCTCCCATTTGCCAGAAGTAAGTTACATCTGGCGGGACAATACTGCTATTCAACACAAAGAAGCCCAAATCGCTCTGGCTGAGAAAACTTAAGACAATTGAGTGAAAACCAATGGAACAAAACAGAAAGTGAGCCAAACCAACCCTTTTGGTCATTCTGCAATGACCAAAGGGGAAGGGGAAGGGGAAGGGGAAGGGGAAGGGGAAGAGGAAGGGGAAGAGGAAGAGGAAGAGGAAGAAGAAAGAAGAAAAGAAGAAGAAGAAGAAGAAGAAGAAGAAGAAGAAGAAGAAGAAGAAGAAGAAGAAGAAGAAGAAGAAGCAGCAGCGGCAAAGAGAAACCATAGGAATCTATATCGCCTCCCAGACAACAGTGGCACTGGCAGAGTCTGTTTGTGACAATGTTGGAACTCTGAAGTCTATTGAAGGCTTGCAACATTTAGGAGGTTTGAGTGAGTGGTAAATTGTGGTTAAGTTTGGTCAATTTTAGCTTTCAGGATAGTAGCATTCCCCACCCCCCAGCCCTTGGGCAGGCAACCAAGTACAAGTTCTGGGAGCAGCTTGAACACCGCTGGCAGGAGCCAGATGGGCAGGAAAAAACCCAATCCTCTAAATAACAGGGACCTGTGTTAGGATTACTGATTGCTGCTTCTTGTCACAGAGGTGCAGGCAGAGATGGTCAGCATTGTTATAATCTTTATTGTCATTTTTACAAACCCTGACTCTTCCAGCTGAAGCAAATTCCAGGAGATTTTAAAAGCTGACACTTATTTTTTATTCCTGTTTTTCCCCTTCATATTTTCCTTTTCCTCCTTTTGGGAGCCAATTAAGGACTAGAGGAATCTAGAAAGTCACAGTACATACCCAGGGAAAGGTGCAGGATCAGAAAACACGCGAGAAGACCTTAAGTTTACCCCTCAGGTTGATCTCCATCACAGAGATACCCTTCTACAATAATACATTTTTTCTTTTTTTAAAATAGGGACCCAGATTCAACCCAGAAATTAATTATTGGATCAACATCCAATTTCAAACACAATACCTTAACACTTAAAACACTTTGTTTTCAGAAAAATGACATTAGGTATGAGGCAGATTAGTCCTTGAACAACATGATGAGATTTTTTTTCATAACAAAACACAATAACTACTTACAAGGTACAAACTCATGAGTTACTAAAATTGTTATAATAGGTTTAGGATCACAGAAAAATTTAAGAATCACTGAAACATAGACTTTGCTTGCATTGTGTATTGACCTACCAAAGTTCAGCATTAAAAAAAAATCATGGATTTGAGCACTTAAAAGTGTCCTTTCTGAAACTTATTCTCAGAAAATTCACATTAGCAAGAGCCATGTGAAAGTTGTTCTTTCCCCATCACTTAAAAAGTAAAAAAAACATCCACAAGTTACTTATGGTACACATAAAATGAAAGTCATTCATATTCATCCACTATATTTTAATCCCAAACAACAAGGTAGTTCAACCTCCCATGTTTATCCAATTGCTAGTCTATTTACTGTCAACTCTTGTACAAAAACTAAAGGACTAGTAGTGAAAGCTCATTAAACTTCATATACAGTAACCTGAAAATGCTTTGAATTACAACAGACATGGACAACAATTCTAATTAGAAATTTACCCTAAAGATATTACCAAGAAAATGCAAATCTGATTCTTGAGCTATGGTCCCAAAACTCCTTAGGATGATATTAACTGGCATGTTCACTGCACAGGTCAATCTTCCTTTTACAGATACAAACTAGATGGGCCACACAATTTAGTCTTAAAGAGTGGAAAGCAATCTTCTTAGATACATGTGTTGCAGAAGACCAAAGAAATACTAAGCACACTTCCTAGAGAAAGGGAGGGACCCCGTTTATTAACACTAGTGGACTCTGGGAATAATTTCCAAATCAGAGTGAAGTAACACGCAGAGGGCTTCACTTTTTATTACCTTCTGGGGTCTTTGTCTTGCAGATATGGTTCCGCCCCCTTTCATGGGCTTACAGGAAGGCCCCCAGGTGTTGGGGATCCCCAGGCCAGATCCGATGCTCTGTCCTGGGGCCAGTGATAACGACCTCCCCCCCTCCCCCCAGGGCAGTGCATTGTTGACAGTTTTTATGGCCTGACACGCCTTGTCTTGCAAGACCAGTTTGCTCCTCACATGCAAACAATCCTATATAATAAAAGGGTAATATGCAAATTGACCCCAACAGAAGAACAACTGGGAATGACTTGTCACTATGACACACACTGACCACCAGGGAGCAGACGCTCAATGCAGGAGCTGCCCCCTGGTGGTCAGTGCGCTCCCACAGGGGGAGCTCTGCTCAGCCACAAGCCAGGCTGACGGCTGCCAGTACAGCGGTGGTGGTGGGAGCCTCTCCCGCCTCCTCAGCAGCGCTAAGGATGTCCGACTGCAGCTTAGGCCTGCTCCCCACTGGCAAGTGGACATCCCCCGAGGGCTCCTGGGCTGCCAGAGGGATGTCTGACTGCCAGCTTGGGCCCGATCCCCCAGGGAGCGGGCCTAAGCCAGCAGGTGGACATCCTCCGAGGGGTCCCAGACTGCAAGAGGGCATAGGCTGGCCTGAGGGACCTCCCCGAGTGCACAAATTTTTGTGCACTGGGCCTCTAGTTTTAATATAAATTTCTGCACACCTGGGTAGAAAATGTAATAGAAAAACCTGAATTATTTTTCCCCCTCACTTGGAAATGGATGTGGTAGGTGCCTTTAAAAATCAAGTTTAGGAGAAATGGTAGTTAACTGTTGAAGTTTCAGACACCACTACTATAGGAAAAATATAATGAATAGCTGTTTCTTGATAAGCTTAAACAGTCAAAACAGAACAGTTGTTCCAGTTTAAGAAAATTATATTAACGTTTTGGACAGAACCTAGAGACAGAACCTGACTACAGAACTTGGCAACAGAACCTAGAGACAGGACTTGGCTGGAGATCCTAGACAGAACCCAGAGACAGAACCTAGGAAGAGAACATGGCAAAAGATCCTGGACAGAAGCTGGCTACAGAACTTGGCTGGAGAACCTAGACAGAACATGGCAGGAGAACCTGGATAGAACCTGGATAGAACCTGGCTGGAACCTGGCTACAGAACCTGGAGACCGAACCTGGGTGGAGAAACTAGACACAGAACCTAGACACAGAACCTAGACACAAAACCTAGCAAGAGAACCTGGCTGAAGAACCTAGAGACAGAACCCAGAGACAGAACCTAGACACAGAACTGAGAGACAGAACCGAGAGAGGGAACCTAGTGAGAGAACATGGCAAAAGATCCTGGACAGTACCAGTCTACAGAACTTGGCTGGAGAACCTAGACAGAACATGGTGGGAGAACCTGGCTAGAGAACCTGGACAGAACCTGGCTGGAGAACCTAGCAAGAGAACATGGACACAGAACCTGGCTGGAGATCCTAACCAGAACTTC
>NW_005871320.1:1185199-1191561 GCF_000147115.1 Myotis lucifugus
CAGGTAGCACACTTACTTAACAAAGAATTTAAAGCAACTCTCTTGAAGATGTTCAAAAACCTAAAAGAAGATGTAGATAAAGTCAACAAAATGATGTATGAACAAAATGGAAATAGCAATAAAAAGATAGAAAATAAAAAGGAACCGAAAAGAAATTCTGGAGCTGAAAATTATAATAACTGAAATAAAAAATTCACAAATAGGATTCTAAATTAGATCTGAGCAGGTAGAAGAAAGAATCAGTGAACTTAAAGATAGGAAAAGTGAAACTCTTGAGTCTGAGAGATAAAAATAAAAAAATATTGAAGAAAAGTGAACAGAGCCTAAGGGACCTAGGGGACACAATTAAGCAGACCAATACATACATTGTGGGAGTCCCAGAAGGAGGAGAGAGAGAAAGTGAGAAAGAGAGGAAGAGGGATGAAGGGGCAGAGAGATTACTTGAATATATAATGGTTGATAACTCCCCAAATTTGATAAAAGACATGATAATAAACTTTAAAGAAGCTCAATGAACTCCAAGCTAGAAAAACTCAGAGACCCACACCAAGACACATCAAATGCCAAACATAAAGAGAGAATCTTGAAAACAGCAAGAAAGAATAACTCATCACATGCAAAAGATCACCAATAAGATCACTAACAGACTTTTTATTAGAATCTTTGGAGTCCAGACGGCAGTAGGTTGATATATTCAAGGCACTGAAGGAAAAAGAGCTGTCAACCAAGAATTCTATATCCAACAAAACTGTCATTCAAAAATGAAGGAGAAATTAAGAATTCTCAGACAAACAGAAGCTGAGGGATTTTGCTACCATTAGACCTGTTCTGCAATAAATACTAAAGGAGTCGTCACACTGAAATGTAAGACAGTAGACAGCAACTCAAAGCCATTTGAAGAAATAAATGTAAATATACGGACAATTATAAAGTAGTATTACTGTAACTTGGTCTATAATTCCACTTTTATTTTCTATGTGATTTAAGAGTCTAGTGTACAAAAAACAATTTATTATTTTATGTTTTGGTCACATATGCATAAAGATGAAATTTAGTGATATCATAGTTGACAGGAAGTGGTAGGGGCTTTACAGGAGATAATTTTTATATGTTATTGGATTAAGCTGGTATAAATTCAAATTATAGTGTTATAACTTCAGGATGTTCAGTTTTGCAAGATGAAAAATATTCTGGAGATGGAGTGTTGGTGATGACTGCACAACAATGTGAATGTACTTATGTCACTGCACTATACATTTAAATAGTTAAAATGTTAAATATTACATTGTATGTATTTTACCACAGTTTTTAAAAATACATACCTTTAAATAAAAAAGAAAAGAAAAGGCACCCTGTGCTCTCCAAGAAGACTCTTTCCCACCTCCTCTCTCTGTCCTCACTCTTGTCTTCCTCACTTCTGGGGAGGAGAGTATACACACATATTTTGTATTTGTTCCCTAGCTGTTTCCTCTTAGTGAAAAGCAATGCTTTTTTAATCCCTACATCTTTTTTGTCATTTCTGAAGAGACCATGCTACTAGCTGCTGCCTCTCGATCTTGAGGGGCCATAATTATGGGTACTATAAAGAAGCACGATATTTCTACTCACTTCGGTGCTTACATACACTTGCTGTTTTGAATATGACATGGTTAGGCAATCATCCCCTTGGAGCCTCTGCAGAGCATGGAACTGGGTTTTTCATGGTATTAAACAGGAAATGACAGGATGACCCTGTTTCCATTTTCAGCATCTTCCCCAAATCAGGAAGTTTTGTTCCCCTATCCAAAGAGTGAGCTAGATAAACCCTTTCCTTCACCCCAGCTCACTAACAGCTCCACAGAGCACAGAACTAAGGCCATAACAATAACTCACTACACGGTAAAGACTCTGACTTCAGCCTGACGACCAATAATGCAAAGGAGAGGCATGAGGAGAGAGGGCAGCAGAAGGAGAAGGGGGAGGGAAGAGAGAGAAGGAGCAAGAAAACAGACAGAAAAAGAGGGGAGAGGACACTCACTGGGGAATAAGTAGGAAGAAACCTTTGGCAGATATAGAAGCAGCAGATTTCTAGAATACTATGGGCGAGGACTCTGCTTTTAAACTTGGAGCATTCATCTAAGAAGAGAAGGGAGCCTATTACAAATAGTATTAAATGCTCTGACATAATAAAGCAACACACATTAAGGAATTGGACATTGAAATCAGAATCCCTGGGAAATTACTTATAATTTCTTCGTATTGTTTCCAGGTTAACTGTACACACATTTACTGCATGTACTAGTAGCTCTTGTCCCGTTCGAAGGGATTTCAGCCCTTTTCAATGAATCCCGTTTTTTGTCTTCATGAAGTCCCAAGAGTAGGACTCTACATCAGTGGGCCCTTTTGCCTATTACAGTAAAAAAGCAACAACAAAAACAACCCCCCAAAACCAGAACCCAATGTGGGTAAGGACAGATAAGTGGCCCTGCTATCAGAATATGCTTTATCCAGAGCTGGTTTTCCTACCTCAAATTTCAGTAGCAATGCCTGTGCACTCACTGACTTGCCACTAACAGAAAATCATTAAAACGGCTGTCTACATATACCGCATATGGTGTTTTCAAGTCTAACCTCAGCCCTTCACCCAGGAACTAAAGCCACAATGGCTCTGCCCTCTTGGAAGGCATTTGTTCAGGATGAGGATCCTAGTCTGAGTGTCTCTGCGGGATGGAGGGAGGAGAGCGAAAGGAAGGACAGATGTCTAGTATGCGCATTGCATTAATGCCCTGTCCCAGCACTGTGCTTCCACATATGCTTGTGATTAATTGTTTCAACAACTCTGAGAGGTTGGTGTTACTATGTCCACTTTCCAGATGGGGAAACAGACTAAGAGATGGGAAAGCCAAAGTTCCTATTGAGTTCTGTCCTACTTCAGGGTCTATGATATTTTCATAGGAGGTTTGTGCCAACATCACCAAATACTAAGCCTTTATTCTCAGCCTCAAATCATGCAGAGTACTCCTAAAGACACTTCTGACAATAGCCTTATTTAAGGCATGCCAAGGAGTTGTAGGAATGGTATTGGTAATGGGAAGAGAGAGATGGAAAGAAGACAAGAACTGACATGCTCTTACCATGATAAAGTCAGTGTGCCTAAGACTGTTTCCGATCTGTGAATGTTGCATTGCCAGGCCAAGATTTGGCTCTACCTGACCCCTGTGCTATCCCCACCCTCCCAAATCCCCTTGGCACAATTAAAAGGGTCTCATGTGCCTGACTGCCATCTCTGGACTGGATGTATTCCCTCCCTCCACCCCCCTCACTCAGGCAGAAATCTTCCGAGTGGGTAGAAAGGATCCTGAGCTGAGTAGGTCTCTGGCCACCATGCCAGAACTACCCAGCGTTTCAGATTGTGGCTTCAGTTCTGAGGGCTGGAGGGGCAGAGCCCAAGAAGACCTGCTAAAAGGTGACCCTGGAATAGTAGAAACCCACATGCATCCTGCCAGATGGACCTACTGGTATAACTCCCTGACCAGTGATTCTTAAAGTTTTTGATCCTGGGACCACTTTAACAACTACTATTGTTGTTTTGAAGACCATCCACCCCAAGGAGCTTTTGTTGATATGGCTTATATCTATTGATATTTACCATAATAGAAATTAAAACAGAAAATCTAAAATATTTATTTATTCAATTATTAATTTTTTAAAAACAATTACACGTTAACATTTTAAAAACCTCTTATGGAAAAGCCCTGTATTTTCCAAAGCAAAAGAGAATTAGTCAGAAAGGTAGCAATGATTTACATAATCTGCGCATCTTTTTAATGACTAGCTTAAAGAACAGCCGATTCTCATCTCTACTTCTACATTCAATCATTTGTGACAGGTGCTGAAGATTACAAAGATAATCCAGCCTCACATAGATATACAGTTGGAAAAGGGAGGAGCGCTTTTAACAGCCTTTTCAGACGACTGTAGACATTTTTTTAAAAATTCTACACAGAAACTCAACTGGATATAGTTTCTTTCAGGTAGTTAGTTACAATGTGGAATCTGAAAACTTGTCAATGAACTTTTCAGACTCTGTTACATTACAGTTGGTTTATCTTGCACTTTGCATGGATCTTTTACCCACACATGATTTTGTGACATCATGTTTGGTTGTTTGGAAAATGAGTTCACTGAGATAGGCCGTGAACTAAAGATCATCGCTTTTACTATCCATTATAAAAAAACGTTTGTTTCCCTGCTGATCTCAAGATATCAAGTCTTCCTAAATTACAATATTTCCTTCAAAATTTAGATTTGAACATTAATAACACATTCTTTTCATTGTTTTCCTTGAAGTCAAAGACTCACTTCAATGATTTGCAAGAAAATGCCTACTAAATGCCCAAATATGAATGTTCATAGTTTATCAGTCATTCTTTTAAAAATGATGTTTTATGGAAAAGGCAGTGAATTTAACTCACAACTCAACAACCACCCAAGTACTTTTCCTCAAGGCAGTATCATGCTTTGGGAGTAGAAGTGCTGTAGGCATACTTCCCGTTGTGTGACACAGAATATTAAAAACCATGTACTCAAGGGTTGTGCAAATGTCCACAAAGTGAAAAGGCAAATAATGTCTTAATGTTGTTATGAAAATGGTTTGGATGTGATGAACCCCCAGCCCCTTCCCTAGTCTCTTCCATCATTGGGCACTGCTGTCCTACCCGGTAACAATTGCTAAAGCATGGTGTGTGCTTTAACCTAAAGGGGGAGCTCAAGGCTTTCTGAATCTCTTTCCCTCCCTCTCCTTTCCTGTTCACCCTCCATCCCTACCTAAGAACCAGAGAGGCCAGTGTGGAAGACCCAAAGGGACCTTAACTTTAGAGCTTAAAGTTCTCCACTTTGGACAATACCTTCACTTTTCTTCATTCAGCTATTATATGACTCACTTGTCTACATTAGGTTCGAAATACAGTACATCTCCTTTACTGTTCCAGTTACCCAAGATCCAGTGTCTCCTTCTTAATTAAGGATTCCACCCACATGAAGGGTCCCAATGGGCCTCTGTGCCTAGAGAGAGGAGTGGGCTGGAACTCAAGGAGACCACAGCAGCCACTGCTCTTTGTCACATGGAGTCACTATTAAAAATGGGTTCACATACAGTGTTTTCCAAACCAATTTGACCTTGGAACCTTTTAAATTCATGTATCTCAAATACTTCCAACACAGAACACTGGTTTGAGAAATAGCAGCATAACAAATATCTACACTAATAAAAGAGAAAAATGGTAATTGGCATACGACCGCTACCCTTCTGATTGGCTAATCAGCGTATCCTTATGCAAATTAACTGTCAGCCAAGATGGCGGCCCGCAGCCAGGCAGCTGGAAGCGAACATGAGGCTTCCTTGCTCCAGTGACTGCAGACTCCAACATTCCCCGCCTGACTTGCCGGACTCTGAGCTGGCAGTTTGAAACATTCTAACAAATATAGCCGGCTGGGATCTCAGAGCTGAAGTTATACATTGTTTCGATTATAGAACTGCAAACAAACCAGCAGCGGAAGCCTCAGAGCTAGAGCCAGAGCTAAAGCTGGCCCAGAAGAAAAAAGAAAAAGAAAAAAAGGAGCGGTTGGGAGCTTCCCGCCAGCCTGAAAGCAGCCCTCAGCCCCTCACCCAGACTGGCCAGGCACCCCAGTGGGGACCCCCACCCTGAAGGGTGTGTGACCAGCTGCAAACAGCCATCATCCCCTCATCCAGGCTGGCCAGGCACCCCAGTGGGGACCCCCACCCTGATCCAGGACACCCGTCAGGGCAAACCAGCCGGCCCCCAGGCCTCTATCCTATATAGTAAAAGGGTAATATGCCTCCCAGCACTGGGATCAGCGGAGCAGCGAGGCCTCCTGGCACCCGATCAGCATGACAGGGTGCAGCGCCCAAACCCCCTGATCGCCCTGCGGCTCTGTGTGTGACAGGGTGTGGCGTCCCAACCCCCTGATGGGCCCTGCTCTGTGGGTGATAGGGGGTGGCGCCCCAACCCCCCTCCCCCCGCCCACGGGCCCTGCTCTGTGTGTGACGGGGTAGAGCCATAACCTCCCCATCGGCCCTGCCCTGAGTGTGACAGTGGTGGCGCCCCAACCCCCTGATCCACCCTGCTCTGTGTGTGACAGGGGGCAGTGCCCTAACTCCCCTATCGGCCCTACTCTGTGCGTGACAGGGGGGAGCTCCCCAACCCTCCTGATGGGCCTTGCTCTGTGCATGAGAGGGGGAGCTCCCCAATCCCCTGATGGGCCCTGCTCTGTGCGTGATGGGGGGGGCAGTGCCCCAACCCCCCTTGATTGGGCCCTGGTTCTGTGAGTTAAAGGGGGGCGGGTGCCCCAACCCCCCCAAT
>NW_005871320.1:1191833-1193179 GCF_000147115.1 Myotis lucifugus
CCCCAATCAGCCCTACCCTGAGCATGACTGAGGGTGGCAACGCAACCTCCCAATCCGCCCTGCTCTGTGCATGACAGGGGGCGGCGCCCCAACTCCCCAATCAGCCCTGCTCTGAGCCCGACCAGGGGCTGCACCTAGGGATTGGGCCTGCCCTCTGCCACTCAGGAGCAGGCCTAAGCCAGCAGGTTGTTATCTCCCGAGGGGTACCAGACTGCGAGAGGGCACAGGCCGGGCTGAGGGACCCCCTCTTCCCCCCCGAGTGCACAAATTTTTGTGCACCGGGCCTCTAGTGATATTATAAATATTAAAAATGTTCCTATACATTTAGTAACCTTTTAATAACAACAAACAAAAGCAGGTCTCGCACAGTGTGACAGAGGCCACTCCCAGAATGCTGCCAGCTCTCTGTCCAGACCCACACCCTCAACAACCTGTCCAAGCCCACTCTCTCCATGGGAACACAGTCTTTAATTTACACCTATACGCAGCCATTGATCTCCAAACCACAGCCCGGCTTCCGGAGAGAGCTGGCCTGGAGGAGTTCCCACATCTGCCTCACGCTGGTCCTTCCCCAGCCTACACTCCCCATCCTCATTGCTCTTTTACTTCTGGGTCTCACCTGGGCTGTCACTCAACGTCAGGCATCCTTGGTGGGGACTCAGTGGGCACCCAGTGTCCAGCCTATCGCCTCCACAGGGGACTCAGCTCTGTCAGCCTCAAGCTGTTATCTTTTTTCCCTCCTTTCTTTTTTTATTTTTTTAAATTTTTTATTTTATTTTAATTTCTTTATTGATTAAGGTATTACATATGTGTCCTTATCCTCCAATTACCCCACTAACCCCCCACTCATGCCCTCCTTCCCCTCCTTTCTTAGTTCCCTGTTTTGTTTTTCTGTTTTATCAATGTCATATTTGGTTTCACAGTGTATCTCCACTCTTCAAGTATATAAAAAATTTTATGTCTGTTGTTTGTTTTCCATTTTATCTTTCCACTTTAATTTCCTTTCTGTTTCTTTAAGGAAAAAAAAATTCTGCTTATTTTTCTTAAATTTTTATTAACTTTTTAAATTGGAAAAGTAATAAAAGCATATGATGAAAGTGGAGGAGATTAAAAATGGTGGCAGAGTAGGAGGATGCTGCATGGACATGCTCCCAGGAACAAGCTGGAATTACAATTGAAATACAGAAAGGCTTCCTGAATAATCAATGGAAAACTCACAGGAGGGAACCCTGATATCCAAGGACCGAAGGTGGAGACCACATAGAGACTGGTAGGAGGGATGGAGGCACGAAAGGGCTGCCAGGCACCCACAGACAGCAACTGAAGTCCCAGAGAGATATCTCAGC
>NW_005871320.1:1193415-1222571 GCF_000147115.1 Myotis lucifugus
CCACAGTCCTCTCTCCTCCCCTTACTCCAACCCCCCTATAAAACCCCTCTACCCACAAAGCTCGGTCTCTCTCTCTCTCTCTCTCTCTCTCTCTCTCATCTCGCCGCTGTGTTGGTAAGGAGGCTGGGGGAGCCAAGCCCGGGCTTGAATAAAGACTCTTATGCTTTTGCATCTACATGGCTGGCTCCTTGGTGTGGTTTCTTGGGGATCCTGAAATCTGGGCATAACAAAAGCGGTGGGGTGCTGTCTTCCAGGGAGTGGCAGCTGAAAGTTTGGGCACCCACTTAAAGGGCCAATACACAAAAATTCCCTGTGGAGCCCCCACCTTGTGATCTGGTAGAGGGAGGGTGAAGTGGACTGGAACTGTGAGAGCAGAACCCAGGACTGGGGACTTGGGGGATAGAACTCAGAAGGCAGACACCCCAAGTTTCCTGGGCTGAGTCATTTCCTCACACAGTTGGAGGACATCTTTCCCACATAGACATCTGCCTTGCCTGGGGAAAGACAGTCAGCACACCCTATTGGAAAACACTTTGCCCTGAGGCCATTTAAGAGATTAAAAGTAACAATTAGCCTCCAGGCAGAAGCAACTGTCCCACCCTGTTGAAAAAAAACTCTCTAACCACACCTGAGGACGATTGCCTGGGGGCAATTCAAGTCAGAATCCTATCAGTCTGTAGGAAGAGGCGGTCTCTGGAGGCTTTGAGTCTTTGCCTGATCCAATTAGTCAGAAACAGCCTTTAACACTGTCCTGCACTAGAGATTGAGAGGTGTAGAGGATCTACGTAATACATAGTCACAAACCCAAACAGAAAGCCAAAATGAGGAGACAAAGAAACAACCCCAAAATGAAAGAACTATCAAATTCTCCAGAAGAAGAGATAAATGAAGCAGAGATAAATTTATCTGAAACAGAGTTTAGAGTAATGATGTTACAAAAGCTCAACAATATGAAAAAAGATATAGTAACTATGAAAAAAGAACAGTCTGAGATAAAGAATGACATAACACAAATAAAGAACACATCAGAAGGAATACACAGCAGATTTGGGGAAGCTGAGGATCGAATCAGTAAATTAGAAGACAGAGTTGAAAATATCACTCAATCAGAAAGCCAAAAAGAAAAAACAATTAAAAAACAGGACAGCTTAAGGGAGCTGTGGGACAACATGAAACATAATAATATTGGAAACATAATAATATTAGAATAGCAGGTATGCCAGAAGAGGCAGAAAGGGAGAAAGGCATAGAGAAGGTGTTTGAAGAAATAATGTCAGAAAACTTCCCTAACCTGGTAAAGGGAAAAGTCACACAAGTTCAGGAGGCACAGAGAACCCCAAACAAGAAGAACCCAAACAGACCCACACTTAGACACATCATAATTAAAATGCCAAAAATTAAAGACAAAGAGAGAATCTTAAAGGCAGCAAGAGAAAAGAAAACTGTTACCTACAAAGGAGTTCCCATAAGGCTGACACCTGATTTCTCATCAGAAACTCTACAGGCCAGAAGGTAATGGCATGAAGTACTCAAGGTAATGGAAAGCAAGGATCTGAGACCAAGATTACTATATCCAGCAAAGCTATCATTCAAAATAGAAGGTCAACTAAAGAGCTTCCCAGACAAAAAAAAAAAAAGGCTAAAGGAGTTCATCACCACCAAGCCAGCATTACAAGAAATGCTAAAGGGACTGCTGTAAGGGATTGCTGAGAAGAAGAAACAGAGAGAGAAACCTAGCCATACAGAATTAAAATGGCTATAAATAAGTACCTCTCAATAATAACCCTAAACGTAAATGGATTAAATGCTTCATACAAAAGGGGTAGAGTAGCTGAATGGATACAAAAACATGACCCTACTGTATGCTGTCTACAAGAGACCCACTTCAAAACAAAAGACACACACAGGATGAAAGTGAAGGGATGGAAAAAATTTTTCTATGCAAATGGAAAAGAAAAAAAGCTGGAGTAGCAATACTCATATCCGACAATATAGACTTTAAAAGCATCATGCTAAGTAAAATAAGCCAATCAGAGAAAGATAAATATCATATGATCTCACTCATTTGTGGAATATAATGAACAACATAAACTGATGAACAAAAATAGAGCCAGAGGGGGAAAATATATTCTAGAATATAATAGGAGTAATCCTGTTATTTGTAGATTTTTACTATTTCCTACAACTTTTGTGATATCATACTATGTTAGTATAGTTTTGGTAATATTATTATACTTAAAATCCTTTTATTCTTGAAATATTAATGTTTATTGCATGTGATAATATTATATGTAAGATAATTTTCCTTGAATAATTGGTGTTTATTGCATATAACAATATCATATTTAAAATAGTTTTTCTTGCGATATTAATGTTTATTGTATGTAACATTATATTTAAGATCATTTTTCTTGAAATATTAAGGTTTATTGCATGTAACATTAAAAAAAAAAAAGAATGAGGAGTTAAAATCAGAGCCTGATTCTACCCAGTGAGTGACTTTGACCATGGGACTGTGTTTTTAGACTTTTAGGCTTATGTTTGATTTTTCTGTTATTGGGTCTCTTTCTATGGAGAACAGTAAATCTCTTAGGCAATCTCAGAAGGCACCAGATAGGAAGAGACTGAAAGTGAGCCAGAGAAGGGGGGAGGGGGAGTGCGGGGGGGCAGGGTTCATTGGAAGCAATAGGTAGTGTTTTAGAACAGAAGTGAATGTGAGATAACCCAGGGCATGGGATAGGGATATAGGATGTGATAATAGCAGAAACTTGTATGTGTTGGACTCTTGGCAAGCACGGATACAGTCTATATCTAAAAGGGAGATTTCCAGTAAGAAAAAGCAAATATAGCCAAAATCCTCTGTTAAACTAAATGAGCCCCCACCAAAGTCTGTCATATTCTCAGAGATTCTTATACAAAATCTATGATAAGGCCATATATATATATATATATATATATATATATATATATATATATATCAGAGAGGAAGGGAGAGGGAGAGAGAGATAAGACATCAACGATGAGAGAGAATCATTGGTCGGCTGCCTCCTGCACACCCCTACTGGGGAGTGATTGAGCCTACAACCAGGGTATGTGCCCTGACTGGGAATCAAATCATGATCTCCTGGTTATAGGTTGATGTTCAACTGATGGGGAATATAAGACATTTTTGGAGGGGTTAGCAATCTGAATCTGTGCCAGTAACCTAATGTACATTCTTGATAGCCTATGATTAAGTCACTGCCCTTTCTTAACAATCTGGTCTAGCAAGACCTGTTTTCCTAATTCCTCCCAATTTACAAAGGGGCCATAAACAAGGAGTGTAACAGCTTAGATACAGGGGAGGTCACTGGCACCACCCACACCAGGCATTTAGATGCAATTCAACTTCCCCATTCTAACTGACTCAGGCGGGGCTGTGGAAGCCCATCACAAAAGCCTGGGAGTTAGGAAACAGATAGAAAACAAAGAAACTGAAAGGTATAAAGGGAAAGCTTCCTCCATATTCACAGACTCAGGATTTGGAGAACTGATCCCCTGAGACACTGTACTAGTACATGTGAAACATCTGAAAATAAATGGGTTTATCCTGGGTACCCGAGTACTCCCTGTGTATTTTCTGTCGCCTGGTAAATTCTGTAACACAACCACTGAGATGCACTGGCCTGGAAAGGCCCATTTTTAATATGTACCATTAGGTGATTCTATTGTATGTGGTCCACACACTTTGACAACCCACACTTTGAGAAAGACAGTTTTATGAATATGTTATTTTATTTTTCTACTCGAGGCCTGGTGCACGAAATTCTTGCATGGAGGGGATCCCTCAGCCCAGCCTGCACCCTCTTGCAATCTGGGACCCCTCAGACATCCCTGTCGTAATCTGGGACCACTGGCTCCTAACTGCTGGCCTGCCTGCCTGCCTGGTCGCCCCTAACTGCTCGCCTGCCTGCCTGATTGCCCCTAACTGCCTCTGCCTTGGCCCCTGCCACCAAGGCTTCATCTGGAAGGACGTCCGGAATGACATCCAGAAGGTCGTTCGGATATTAGCATATTACACTTTTATTATAATAAATGAATTGTTTATTATTAAATGTTCTACTTTAAAAATAAAAATAGATGTTTTTTGAGAAATAAAGAATATTAAAAAAAGAAGAAGAAAGTGGAAAATGATAAAAAGATATACAATGAAAAGCAAGCAAGGCCTCTGGTCTCCTAATCCCTGTCTCCAGAGGCATGCACTTCCCTTTCATTGAATCAACAGAAGCTTGCTATGCACACAGTTCTGGACCTGTTTGTTTTCTTCTGAACCCTGTGTCTTAGAGATTGTTTCATATCAGCACACAAAGAGCTACCTCAATATTTGCACAAATAACATGAATTACGGATGTACATAATGTATTGAATCTTTTCCTTTTTCATAGAGCACAACAGTTATTTCTTATCTCTTTCTAGTACAAATACCTCAGTGAAATATGTATATACACACACAAGAGTGTGGGACCAAGTTCTAGAAGCAGAATAGTTAGGTCAAAACTATTTCCTTTGAGAATGTTAGTAGGTACTGTCACATTGCCCTCCAAAGAAAACACTCTCTGTCATAGGTACGGAAAGTATTGTTCCCTCTGTGTTTTCTTTTGGTTTTATAATTTTTTTGCTAGGAAGAAATGTTTTTTAATGCAGGTAAATTAATTTTTATATTTTGTAGGTAAATTCATATAAGGCTTTTGATCTTTGTTTCCTACTTAAGCCAGGTCTTTTCTAGTCTAAGATTTATTTTTTAACCCTTCTGTGCTTTCTTCTAGTTGCCTCTGGTTTCAGTTTTTACATTAAAGTTTTTAATCTATCTGGAATTTATTTTGAGAATTAGGATTGAAGAAGAGCTTTATTTTTCCTCAAATGGACAACTAGCTGTACCAATAGTATTTATTAAGCAATTCATCTGTTCTCCACTGACTTTAAATGTCAACTTCATCACTTAGTTCCCATAGCTATTTGCACTTACTTCTTAGTTCTCTATTCAGTTCTATTGATCTGTCTGCTCATTCACACGTTAGGATCAACCTATTAAGTAAATATCTTTAAAATATACTTTAATATATGTGTTAAGACCAACCCTTTCCTCATTCTTTTTTTTTTTCCTCTCAAAATTTCTCTGGCTATTTTTATGTGAATTTTAGTGTATGGTCTTAATTATTCTTATTTTATAGGGGTCACAATAAATTTGTGGATTCACTTAGGAAGAATTAATATTTCTCTACTACCACTTCTTGTGATTCAAAGACAGAGTATGTCTTTTTACTTATTTACATCTTCTTTTGTGTCTCTCAGTAGAACTATAGTTTTCTTCAATGTATAGATTTAAGCCTATATATTTCTTGCTAAGATTATTTGTAGGTATTTTATACTTTTTGTAGCTTTTTAAATATATGTGTATATTTTTATTGAACTCAGAGAGGAAAGGAGAGGGAGAGAGATAGAAACATCAATGATGAGAGAGAATCATTGATTGGCTGCCTCTTGCATGCCCCCCGGGGATGGAGCCTGCAACCTAGGCATTTCACCTGCCCAGGAATTGAACCAGTGACTTCTTGGTTCCTGGGTTGATGCTCAACCATTGAGCCACACTTGGCTGGGCCTTTTTGTAGCTTTTACTAAATGGAATATTTCTTCCACTCAATAATCCATCTCATTTGTCCTAAATTTTTACTTTCATTATTTAAAACAAAATTAAGTCCTTTTTTGGCATTGTTTTGGTGTTATTTTACTTTTAACTCAATGCTTAATTCATTCTTAATCCTTCAATCTTTCTCTTTTCATGATATTAACTTATTCCTCAGACTTTATTCCAAACATGATTTATAAGCAGTTATCAATTTTTTTGCACCAAGAAAGTACATGTTGTACAAAACGCCCATAAACCACCTTTCATGTATGGTAACGAACAAACATCTCGGAGGTCTGACTTTCAGTCAACAGTTCAGTTCTGGCTGAACTGCTTTCTCTGCCTGTAGAGCATGATTTCACAATTATTTGAATATTTTATTGCATTTTGCCCCCTTTTTTTAAAGATAAAAGAATGAACAAGTCTAAAATAAAAAAGCGTTTATTCTATTTGAAATACAAATGAGACAAAGATAGAAATATTAGTTGTGTCCCAAACTTTTAACTTTCTAGGCTTAAACAGGTCAAATGTGTGTTCATTAATATAGCTAAAGGGTAAGAGTTTGTTTTTGTTTTTGAAGTGATGAAAATACTCTAAAATCAACTATGGTGATGGTTGCACATATCTATGAATATACTTAAAATATTGGATTTTACATTTTAAATGGGTGAATCGAATGGTATGTGAATTATACTCAATATAGATGCCTATATTAAATTTGTGGTCTTTTGTGTTGGGCTTCTTTCATTTAGCATAATATTTTCAAGGCTCATCCAAGTTGTAGCATGTCAAAAATTTATTTCTATGGCCAAATAATAAACCATTAGATGAATATATCACACTTTGTTTATCCATTTATCTGTTGATGGACAAGGGGTTGCTTCCACGTTTTAGCTATTGTGACTGTATGACATGGGTGTACAAGTTTTTGTGTAGACATATGTTTTCATTTTTCTTGGGTACATAGATAACTAGGAATGGAACTGCTGAGTCATATGGCAACTTTATGTTTAATTGATGAACTTTCAGAATGTTTTCAAAGCATTTCACTGGGTAAAATTCACTTGTTTAAAATTTTTGTCCTCTTAAGTAACTTTAGTGATAACCATAGCTATAGTTTTGCCTTATTTACCAAAATACAAAAAGTATAACACAGAGGCCACTCAGGTAAGGCAGCCAGCCATCTGGTTGCTCGAGCCTGAGAAGATTCTCAGGACTCGGAGCTTCCAGTGCTAACACCAGGCAAGTCCCAGTCAAACCAGCGGGGATGAGCTGGTTCCCTGGGTGAGTGCTGTGCATACCTGACCCTGTGAACCTTCACTTCAGCTGTGAGGCACAGTGTTCACTTTGAAACTTCCAGCAACGTGGCAGCTGAGGACGGTGTAGACAGCCCCTTTCCTGCTACAAACGCATGGATAAAATACACACACATCTCCTAAAATTATACCTCAGAAAGTTGATTATTTTTATTTCTCTAGGATAGTTTATACTAAATATTATTTTTATTAGTTTCAGGTATATAGCATAGTTATTAGACAATCATATACTTTACAAAGTGTATAAAGTTGATTTTTTAAAGTTGGAGAAATAAATTCCCCTTCTTTTTATTACATAACAAAATTTAAATGAGTGAAATGTAAACCTTTTGTGTCAGAAATAGAGAAACAGAATGCAAGTGGTAAGAAGTGGTTGATGCAGGGGTTGGTGTCCCGTGGTCAGGAGAACCACGGAGGACGGTGGCGTGGCCACCCAGGACTCTGGACCTGCTTGCTCATACACCAGCCTCCGATGAGTTCACTCCTGTCTGTCTTCCTTCTCAACAGTCACAGGAGAAACCTCTGTGGGCATTTTCTCTTCAATATAAACTCAGCCTGAGTAGGACATTTGAAATGGGGTAAGCTGGGCAGCAAGCTGAGATGTTTTTCTGGATGGCACTTAGAATGGCATCATTTAAAGAGGCCCGTGAGTCTTGACCCCATGAGACGTCTCAGTGCAGTGGTAGGTGCTGAGGCTGGGCTCTACGGGCTTGTATCCCCGAGGGAGGACAAGGTGCTATTCTGGGGAGACTGGGGTCCCTAGCAGGCACATTAATCCACTTCTGTTTCTAGTCTACAGGCCTTCCCTGGCCCGTTTTCCAGCATGGCGCCCTACCTCAATCTATGCTCTGCACTTCTTTCCCCTGCTTTATTTTTCTCGTAACAATTATCTTCCTCGGAGGACATTATGTTACCCACTTGCCTGTTTGGACATGATCTGAGCCCCATCAGAATATAAGATCTACATTCCTGGGAATTTGGGTTGGCTCACCTTGTTCCCCAGCACCGGCACAGTGTCCAGCCCACAGCAGTATTTGTTCTGTGAATGAGCGACATGATTGCATGCCATTTCCTCCCACCACTGGGGACCATGATGGGGAGCCATATCCCACGACTAGGCCAACCCCTTTATTACTGCCCAACCTGTCTAGGTGACACCTGCCCTGGTAATCTTCTGATGATGGGAAGGCTTTCCCTTCCGTCCTGGAGCCTCCTGGAATGTTATTACAGCTCATTCTCAATCTTTGGCTTTTGGGGGCATGTTTTAATAATAAATACCTATAAGGAACCCAGTTTTAGAATATTCTTCATTCCAAAGTCAAGGTTTTGGAACTTTTATCCTGTATGCTGGCTGGAAAATAACATTGGTAGAAATAAGGGTGACAAATAAATCAATCTTCCCACCTTATTCACAGAAGTTGCTATCCTAGCTCACCCAGATTTGGTTCCCTGGCAAATTAGATGTGATATCTATGATTGTCTATTTATCTTTATTCAACTTTTAAAATTTATTTTATTTTAAAAATAATTTATAGACTTTATTTTTTAGAGCTGTTTTAGGATTACAGAAAAATTTATTGGAAAGTAGAGTTTCCTGCCTCCTCTCCCCACCCTGTTTCCCCAGTTATTAACATCTTGCATTAATGTGACACATTTGTTACAACTGACAAGCCAATATGACTCATTATTATTAACTAAAGGCCATAGTTTAAATTAGGTTTCATTCTCTGTGTTATATGTGCTATTAACTTTGACATCATAGTATAATACAGAATAGTTTCACTATCCTAAAAATCCCCTGTGCTCTGCCTACTCATCCCTCCCCCTAATCCTTTTTACTATCTCCATAGTTTTATCTTTTCAAGAATGTCATTGGAATCATACAGTATGTAGCCTTTTCAAATTGGCTTCTCTCACTTAGCAATATGCATTTAAGGTTCCTCCATTCCTTTTTGTGGATTGATAGCTCATTTTTTAAATTGCTGAGTAATATTCCATTGTGTGGACATGCCACAATTTATCTACCTATTCACCTACTGAAGGACATGTTGGTTGATTTCAATTTTTGCTTTTAAATTTCTCTTTAATTAGCTCTTTGCCACATTACTGTGAGCATGAGGACCATTCTCAGAGTCAGACTATTGACATCCCAGCAAATGTTGAAATCACTCTAAAGGGACCCACAGTTACTACAAAGGGCCCCAGAGGCACCCTGTAAAGGGACTTTAGTCACATCAGTGTATAACTCGATCTCCGAGGCGGGGGGGGGGGGCGGAATTAGGGGGGAAGAGGCTTCAGGTTGACAAATGATGGGGAAAAAGAAAGGAACTGGCTACCTGCACACCATCTGCAGTCACGTATATAACATGATCAAGAAGTTACACTGGGCTTCCCTTACAAGATGAGTGTGTGCTCACTTCCCCATCAATGTCATCATTCAGGAGAACAGTTCTCTTGCTGTAATCTGAAATTTCTTGGGTGAAAATACATCTGCAGGGTTTAGATGAGGTTAGGCATTGCTTGTTCAGTATCTCGAACCCCCCAAAATGAGTTAATTCTTGAAGGAAATGATGTTGAATTTGTATCAAATTCAGCTGCTTTTATTCATCAAGTCACAACAGTTAAAAACAAGGATATCAGAACATATTTGGGTGGTATCTATGCTTCTGAGAAAGGAACAGTTCAGTAGGCTAATGAATAAGATTTAAGCTGTCCAGCTATAGAAGCAGCAAGATGTTGGAAGATTTCTCACATTTATTTGTGATATTTTAAAGATGCAATAAAAGCCATGTATTGATTCGGGGGAAATTATTTTTCATTATATAATTGAAACATATAGCATTCATTTCCTTCTTATTATTCCACTTCCTCCAAGTTTACCACATTCCAGTTACTCAAATTTAGTAGCATAAAACAATAATAAACATTTAATATTTTACACAGCTTCTGAGTGCTAGGAACTTGGGAGTGACTTAGTTGGGTGGTTCTGACTCAGTTTCTCCTGAGGCTGGAGTGGAGAAGCCTACAGTCATCTGAAGGCTTAGATCCACTTCAAGGAGGCTAACCCGGTGCTGGTTGCTCCACAGCTGCTTGGCTGTTCTCACAACATGGGGACTGGCTTCCCCAAAGCAAGTGGTCCCGAGAGAGAAAGGGAACCCTTCATGTCTTCCATCGCCTCACCTCAGCAGGCCCACCGTCATGGCCACAACCTCCTATTGGTTACACAGGCTACAGGAAGAGCAGGAATGGCAGGAGGCCAATCACTGGGGACTATTTGGGAAGTGACTATAGAGCAACTCATGGATTTGTTTTATGGTTCTTTTGGAAATTTTTATATTTTGAAAAAATTTTAATAAACTTAAGGCTAACTGATACTCACAAAGTAAGCAGTATTAAAATAAACCCAATGCCAGTTTGTAGCAAAATATCTGTGTTGAGGAGTTTTAACCCTCATAATAATGGAATACTAAAATTATTAAATATGAATATATAGTATGAGAGTTTAAAATTTGTGTAAATTAATAAATATGCTTGAATGTGGGAATATTGCAGTAATAAATAAACTTCCACAAATTTAACATCTCACAAAAACACCCTAGATTTATCATAGTGCTGGTGATGCTCTAAGTTTTTTCTCCTTAAAAAAAAAAATCGTAGTTCCCCATATTCTGATTTATGCAAGGCTTGGTCTCATACCTTTGACCCCGGGACGTTGGTCTTCGGATTATTTACAAACAAATGTTTGCTTACACTAGTGTTGTCTTTGTGAGCTCCAAGTTGAGGCTCTAGTGGTTTTGAGGTGCCACGTCAAAGTGTCCAGGAGGGAGCAGAGGAAGATAAACACGGTGCAAGGTTCCTGCAGCAGCTGCCAGAAAGGTCTAGGACAGGAGGCTCGGCTGCAGGCGCGCGCGCACAGGGGTCACAGGACTGGCCGTCAGCACCTCCAACCCCTCTCCCCACGGTGCCCCAGAGCTGTTTACTGTCCTGAACTTCACAGAGCGGAGATATTGATCGCGAGTGAGTGCAAACTTTAGAGTACAACAGTGTGATCATCCGGAAGAAAACTCACGTCAAAACACTGTGGTGTTTCCCATGTCATAGGTACACATGTCCCGTGACCACTGGCCTTGGTTCTTCCACGCTGCTGCCCTTTGCAATCACACACCCCGATCCACACATTATTTAATCGCATTGGAAAGGGAATCTTGGAACAGAAAGTGGTGACAAAGGGAAGATAGGGGAGACAAAACGACTCAAAACATCTGAGTACTTACTATGTGCAAAGCTTTATATTTCCCAGGGCATGTAGCATTATCAGGTATGTTTATATTTTATGTGTTTGGGGTTTTTTGTTGGTTGGTTTTTTATGTTTGTCTCCCACTTCCAGACACTAGAATGCCAGCTCCCTGAGGCAGGGATTTGTGTCTGTTTTGTCAGCTGCTATGTCCCCAACATCTAGAAGAGTGTCTGACACATAGTACACACACAACAAATATGTGTCGGGTTAATGAATGAAAGCACTATGCTAATAGGTAATGATAGAGAAACAATGGCTGTGTGTGCACACTTGCTGGGCTGTGTGCGAGGGTTTTCCTCTGTAGGTGGCACTGACTTACCCCATTTGACAGATGAAGAAGCTGCAGCTCAGAGAGGTCATGTAACTTGCAGAAATAGTAGCCCTGGGGTTTAAACGCAGGTATTCTCTCTCCCAGGTCTTTTCTTTTTTAATCCTCACCTGAGGATATGTTTTCCATTGCTTTTCAGTGAGAATGGAAGGGAGGGATGGAGGGAGGGAGAGAGGGAGAGGGGGAAAGGAAAAGAAGAATGGATGGTTGCTTTTAATTTTGGGTTATTAGATTGCATCCTGAGAGTTTGAACAAAATCTTTGCTGGTTAAACAAGAGACTGAACTCTTTTTCGCTCCAAAAGAGAAAGGACACTTGCTTTACCAACCTGAATAGCCAATGGGATGATGATAATTGCTGCAGGTCCCCAAATCCAGAGTGGCAGATGGGTGCTGAGAGTCCCCGAGATGGGTGCTGAGAGGCGTCCGTGTGGTCACGCAAACTAAAAGAGTTCTTTGTGAAGGGCGGGCACCCAGAAGTGCGTTTGCCCTGAGCAAGGGGCCTGTGCCTTTGAAGACATTGGGGTTCCAGTGGTGTCCGGGAAGGTCTTGCTGGCCCCTGCTCAGGTATTCTTAGGTGATTAAGAATCGGTGTGGAGTTGCCTGAGGAAAAATTTCCTCTAGGGCAGGAAGTGGTCCTCTAGGCTGGGGAGATTCATGGCATGCGGCTCATCCAGAGACATGCATGTAAATGCTGTTTTTTCCTAGAAGTTTGTTCAGACTCTATAGATCGCAAAGGAGAACTAAAGTTAACATGGGAAGTCATGCCTCCGAGGCTAACAAGCCGTCCATTGATGCTTCTGTAGGAAGATGGCTGAGATGAGGATGCTTTGATACTTCTAAATTCATCTTTCTTATGCACAATTAGAAAAAGTTAGCTATAAACTTAGGCAAGATGAAAGCAAAGCATATTTAATTGGTCTCTTGAAGCTTCAAAAATTTTAGATAAATGGATCACCTATGATGTAGTTTAGGCAGCAACCCAATTTTTTGAGGTATTAAAAACAGCTGACCTGTGCTCGCCTCAGCAGCACTTATACTAAAATTGGAATGATACAGAGATCAGCATGGTCCCTGAGCAAGGATGGCATGCACCTTCTGAAGCGTTCCATATTTAAAAGAAACAAACAAGCAAACAAGCAAAAAACAACAGCTGACCTTATTTTAAAAGGGGGAGGTCTTTTGGAACTTTACTTGTCAGATTTTGTCTTCTTATCCCAACTGCCAAAATAAAATTTGAATTCAACTGTTTTCTTTTGTTTTCAATAAATTAGTGAGTTTTTCTCATGGCTAAAAGGTGTGTGTGTGTGTGTGTGTGTGTGTGTGTGTGTATTGTAAATGTGAGATAATTTTCTACCTCCAGATGGTACTGTTAAAATTAATAAGTCAAAATTAATTGATTTAAAGGAAGGCCCTTATACAGATTGAGTATTCTAAAAATTCTCAGAAATTAGAAACTAACTCAAAACCTTTTCATGATCACATGCTCTAAAATTAATCCTAGGTAATAAAAGCTAGTTTAAATTTGGTTTAAGTAAGACAGACATGTCTTTATTTTACCTAGGTTTACAAAAAAATTATCATTAATGGCTGAACATAATTTACCTATGTTTGGCTTCTTATTACAAAGAAATGAAAAGATAAATTTGAATTTGTTGTGTTTTGTTGTTATTGAGGATGCATATGTTCCTAAAATTATGAAATGTATTTTACAGTAAAAGAGCCTATGTTTCTAGCGGTTATAGAATGTCTTTATAAATCTGCCAAACTAAAGAATGCCAATTGCTTACTTCTTAGTTTTCCTTAGAAATTGAGATTTTAAGGGTTAAAAATTTCAGTATACTTAGGAATAACTTTGCGGTGTTCCAGAAGGGCCCCTGGAATACCTCAACAGATTTGCTTTTATGTTAAATTGCATGGGAAGCATTATTTAAAAAATGATAAAAAAAAATCCTAGTGTAGATTGTATGGGTAAACAATGGTTGTAAATTAAATGAATGTCAGGACTATGGGCAATCCAGGACGGCCACTTGGTTCTTCAATGCTCCCTGGCAAACCCCATTTTTCAGTTTTTGCCTTCCTTCATACATCATTGTGCTTTAAGGCTGAACTTAAATTAGATGAAAGAACTTAGGAGCTGACAATATTGAAAGGAGAAGCAAGCATGTCAAACTCGCAGCCAGTAGGCCCGCGAGTTTGACATGCTTGTGTACACTATTGTCAAGGTTTGATCAAGTCACTTCAAGAAAATGCCAAGTTGGTATTGCTTCCTTTCACCGTGAGCTCCCAGGAGGCAAAAACTTAAAGGTCATTGATTGGCACCAAGATATTTTGTTTATTGGAAGGGACATAAAATAAAAGACATTCTCCAACCTCATAAAAAGGGACCTTAGACACCTAACTGTGAATGGACATCCACCCCTGTCTCTGACACCTCCACCTACAACTCCTTCAAAGACTCCTCAAGGGTGAGTAGCTACTGACAACAGAAGTAGACAGCTACCCAAGATGTTGCCAGGCCAGTATCCTTACAGATTGATAGTGAATTCAGAAACTATTTAATTTTCTTTACCTGTCAGCTAACGATATCTAATCTAATAAAAGAGAAACATGCAAATTGACCGTACCTTTGCTATGCCCCAAGCCACGCCCACCAGCCAATCAGAGCGACTATATGCAAATTAACTCAACCAAGATGGCAGCCGGCAGCCACGGAGCTGGAGCAAGCAGAAGGCTTGGTTGCCCCAGCGATGGAGGAAGCCAAGCTTCTTGCCTGCCCTGGCCAGCTGTGGCCTCCATTAAAGGCAACAAAGTTTCAATTATAGAAGATAAATAAATCCCAGATACCTGCTTCCAGCCAGCCTCCACTGGGAGCTTGGGTGGCTGGAGGCCGTGGCCAGCCTGCTAACAGCCATCAGCTCCTCACCCAGGCTGGCCAGGCACCCCAGCGGGGACCCCCACCCTGAAGGGGCTGTGGCTAGCCTGCAAACAGCCATCAGCCCCTCACCCAGGCTGGCCACACCCTCATAAGGGAAGGGTCCCCACTGGGGGGCTTGGCAACCTGCAAATAGCCATCAGCCCCTCACCCAGGCTGGCCAGGCACCCTAGCAGGAACCCCCTCCATGAAGGGGGTGTGGCCAACCTGAAAACAGCCCTCAGCCCCTCACCCAGGCTGGCCAGGCAGGGACCCCCACCCTGAAGGGAGTGTGGCCAGTCTGAAAATGGCCCTCAGCCCCTCACCCAGGCTGGCCAGGCACCCCAGCGGGACCCCCACCCTGATCCGGGACACCCTTCAGGGCAAACCAGCCAGCCCTCACCCATGCACTAGGTATATAATAAAAGGGTAATATGCAAATTGACCCTAACAGCAGAACGACTGGGAAAGACTGGTTACTATGATACACACTGACCACCAGGGGGCAGGCGCTCATGCAGGAGTGCGTTCCCACAGGGGAGCTCTGCTCAGCCACAAGCCAGGCTGATGGCTGCCAGCCCAGCAGTGATGGTGGGGAGCCTCTCCCGCCTCCTCAGCAGCGCTAAGGATGTCCGACTGCAGCTTAGGCCTGCTCCCGCTGGCAAGTGGACATCCCCCGAGGGCTCCTGGGCTGCCAGAGGGATGTCTGACTGCCAGCTTAGGCCCGATCCCCTAGGGAGCGGGCCTAAGCCAGCAGGTGGTCATCCCCCGAGGGGTCCCAGACTGTGAAAGGGCACAGGCTGGGCTGAGGGGACCCCCCCCCCCGCCCCGAGTGCACAAATTTCAGGCCTCTAGTTCATTATAATAAATTATACTTGTTCTTAGGGTTTTTCTATATAGTCCAACTGCTTATGATTACTGAACATGTATAAGATACCGTTAATACTGTTTATGACTTATATAAATGTTATACTAGATGCAAAATACAAAAAAAGAAAAATTAGACTGATGGCAAAACTCAGATCATGATAGCTTACAGGATAGAAATGATCCAGAGTGATTATTCTCAATGAAGGCCATAAGCCCTGACTGCCTTCCATTTACTTGCTTTTCTCTTTTGGGAAAATTGGGCCTGAACTCGCATGCCATAATTACGCTATTGTTCCATCCGCAGTGATCCATTATTTCAACAAGACAGCGTTGATACTGAGAAGTCCTAGGAATGAGCCTTCCCAGTGCTGTGAAACCACACTACCTGACTGAAGGGCTGGTCATCAGTGCATTCTTCTGATTGATTTATGACCAAAAGGGAGACTTGTGGAAGCAAAATCGCTGCTGTAATAAATCATAAATACCTAACTGGGCAGGTCATGGTGGGTAGTCACCCCCCAGACCTATAAAAAGGTTTATCTTTGTCTTAAACAAGCCCTGACCATTTTTCTTGTGCATCTAAACCAATACACCTTTGAAATGCCAGAGTAATTCTCTTTTCAGACTCTTTAGAGGGAGGTGTAACCACCCCCAAGGGAGCACATAATCTTGTCAACTATCCTTGCTTTCTGCCCCCTTCATGTCGTCTTCCTTACATTCCCCTGAATTTTAAATGTGTAAAAACCCCTGCAAAACTGTCATTCTCCAGAGCATTTGAGATCTTGCTCCTCAGCATGTTGTCAGTTCGGCTCAAATAACTCTTATAAAAATTCTCTACAGGTTTGGATCTTTCTTACATTTACAATGGTGATGATGGTGAAGATGACAGTGATGCTATTTTGCTGTGGAGTTCTTTGCTCAAAGAAAATGTTGGGGAATCCCAATGCGTTAAACAGAAAAATGCAGTTTCTCAGCTAGATTTGGAGCAGAGGGCCTGGGGTCCTGTTGTCATAGCTCACATCTTGGGCAGATCTGCCCAAGGGCCTCTGAGGGGAGCTCTGCAGGAAATGACTCCTGAATAGAGGAGAGGGGCATGGAAAAGTGGCTCAAGTCAAATCATGTCAAGGTGGGGGGTTGGACCATAGTTGGTAGATGTACATAGTTGGTGACAAAGCAGGGATCAGGTAAAATTCCTCCACCAGGGCTATGCCAATGTCCTGGAGGAGGGTCATGCTAGGTGACAACAGTGCTATGAAAAATAGAGAATGAACCCCAAAGCCACTACTACAAAAGGAAGAATGGGCACAGAAATAAGATCAAGCAGCCAAAGGTAGCCGATGAGAGGGAAGAGAAGTGTTGTAAGTTTTTTAGATGTTAAATCTTACCATTGCTTTTTTAGATAATGGTGAAACATATATAACATAAATTTTATCTATGATTGCTTTTTAAATTTTGCTATTTTATAAAATTAAAAGATAATTGCACAAAATAAAGAATTCAAACAGTACAAATAATCAACAATGAAAAGTAAGTTTCCTTCCCACCTCAGATGCCCAGTCCCTTTAGTTCCACTGCCCAGATCCTTGTTTACAGGGTAGTAACAGAACTGTGTCAGGTGCCAACAAGCAGTTGTTTTATATATATTAGTCTTTTTCACATAAATATTCTGTCCTTTGTTTTATTATTTGTTTGTTTCCCACTGAACAAACCAACCAGGCTTGTTCTTCCAGAGGAGGTTGATGAAAAGGAGAAAATTCAGAATTGTAAAGTTCAGAGGACCTGCCATGTGACTGGAAGGAAAGCAGGCAGGGAGGAAAGCAAGCTGTGGAGTTAGACCTTGAGCCAGATGCTGGCTCTGCCACCGTGGGCACACTCTTTGACCTAAACCACAAGTTTGTATTTTTTAAAATTTCCCACAGTGTCATGGTTCTCAATGGGGGAGGAGTCAAACCACCACCCAAACAAGGGTGTTCAGAAACAAGGGTACAGATTTTTTTGGTTGTCAAAATTACTGGGGCTGCTAGCGGCATTTTGAGGATCGGGCTCATAGGTGTTCAAGATGTTAGAATGTTAGCAGCAGACGGTCACAACAAAGAATTACTCTGCTCAAATGCCAATAGCATTTGCACTGGGAGACATCAACTTAGTAGCACACAGTAGCACCAAGGGCCTTCCATTTCCCATGCGGCACAATCCCTCACCTCTGAGAGTAGCAAGGTAGCTGCAAGTGCTGTCGATGCTACAGCGGTGGCCGAGGGAATAATAGAGACAGCATTTTCTCTTGCTCTCTCTTGGGGGAAAAAATTTTTTTCTCCGAAGCTTCCTCTTAGACTTCCTGCTCACCTACTGACTGGGTCACTTGGTCGTTCCTGAACCCTCATGGGGTGTTCCTCTTAGATCACATACTAGTCTGGAGAAGAGGGGAGTGGGCTTCCCCTGAGTGGGAAGGTGGGCTATCTGTCAGAAAGGAAGAAGGGAGAATGCGGGCCACTATGTCACAGGCTGCCATAAGGATCCTACAAGGAAACAAAGTTGCTGTCAGACAGTGAGAATGCAAGACATGTGGGCTCCCTTCCTTCTGCCCTTCAAAGATGGCCATTTCCCTAGCCCTTCAGTTCTGTCCTGTGGACAAGAAGGTCGGGAAGGCAAATGATGGGCCTCCCTCGCAGAAGCTGCTAGAGGCTCTCAAGGGACACGCAGAAGCAGTAAGTCGTTATCCGTCCTGCACACCTAACATTTCTTCCTGTTCTCGGGTAAGAATTGTGTCAAATATATCAAGAACTTACGTCTTTACACATTCGTTTATGTTTGTTATCATAATGGATATTTACAGTCATGCAAAACCAAGACAAAAAAAGTCACTAAATATAAGTGAAATGACTTAAAAGTGGCACAAAATCTATGTGAAAATAAAAAGTTAATGTACTAAAGCTTGAAATGTTAATAGATAGGAAGTCAACTAGATTCTAGTGCTCTATTTTTTTTTCTAGTGTTCTCTTTAAAATGGCAGGTTTCAATGGCTGTGTTCATTTCAGGATTTTGGTTGGGTCCTAGTCCAATCAGGTCTAGGAACTTTGCAAGTTAACCTGAGAAAATATTATGCAAATCATGTTAAAATCCCGATCATCAGAAACATAAGCAAAAGACATGTCAATAGAAAAGCCAAAGAAATTAAGAATAAAAAAATTTGTTCTGAAGGCTTTCTTATTAGCTCTTTATTCCCTTGGATGTAGGGAGGTGGAAAGACCCTTTCTGCCTTGGTGGCTTTTTAAAAAAACAAACAAAAGCAATGTGATTTGTCTTAAGTGGAGTTCCAGAGAGGGCTGCAGGGGGGCGCACACTGTGGCATGTGCCAGACACATGTGAGTGCAAATCCTGGCTCAGCAAGTTTACTACCTGGGTAACTAGAACAATTTCTTTACCCTCCCTAGGCCTCCAAGACCTAATACTTGGTTTAATAGTAACAGCTGTCCCGTTGGGCTGTGTGATGATGTAAGTGCTGAGAGTGGTTTGTAGCACATGGTGATCAGTCAGTATCAGCTGTACTAGATGTCCTTTTGGTCTGAGGTGGCTGAGTGGCTCTGGGTAAGCAAATCTCTTGAATCTCTCCTGGCTTTGTTTTCTCCACTTTAGCAAGTCAGTTGTGTAAGACCTCTTAAAGTTCCTTGATCCTATTAGAAGGCACACACATGAAAGCAAAATGAAGCAGGCAAACAGGGGCATGTTTTTTCAAATTCATTGAAAATTTCTTCCATTACCGTATTTCAGTTGATACATGGGGCCAAAGATGCTATAGAGTTCCATCCACTCAAGTTATAAGGCATTTTCTTGGAAGTTTCCGCTGCTGTACTTATTAGCCCCTGAAAAATCACTGTGACTTTAATTTAAGCAAGCCAAGCTCTTTCAAAAAACTAAAGAAGAGGTAGGAGAATGTTTCTAAAATGCTTCTGCTCTTTTAAAATATTTTACAATTTATATATTGAGAAAGAAAGGGTTTTCCTCTATCCTCTTAGGTTCTGTAACTGGACCTGAGAATTAAAATGGCAAAAGACAGAGTAACAGGAAAAAAATACAGATTTTTATTTCAGGTTAATACTGAAGGTAATAAAGGCCTTCGTATGAAGCAATGAAGACCCAAAGAAATAGATAGGCCTGAGAGCTCACATACCATTTCAGCAAAGGAAGATAAGTTGTGGGGATATGACAAGACAAAAGAAAAACGGGTCTGGGCTAAGGGTGGTAAATTGTGGGAAAGTGCAGAGGAAATATATGGGGGAAAGTAAGGGAAGATAGGGGTTATTTTAGTAGGTTTGCTTGTACAGAGTCATCTCGGTGTTGACTCCTATTTCAGGTGATAAGAAATGTTCTCCTCTTCCTGGTAGTGGGAGGACAGTTTTAAAAGAAATTATTGATTTGAGAGGGAGAGAGAGAGAGAGAGAGAGAGGTCAATTTGTTGTTCCACTTATTTATGCCATGACTGGGGATCAAACACTCAACCTTGGTGTATTAGGGCACGGCTCTAACTAACTGAGCTACCTGCCAGGGCTGGGAGGACATTTTGTTCACAGGAAATATATGCCCTGTTATAGGTAGAAAGGATATAGGTAGAAAGGAGGAGGCCTGAATTTGCTGTTCCTCAATTGCCCTCAACTCAAAATAATCAATGTGCCTATTACAGCAATGTTTGTGTCCTTTGAAAATTTATATGTTGAAATATAACCCCAATGTGATGGTATTAGCAGGTGGGCTTTGGGAGGAGATTAACTCACGAAGGTGGAGCCCTCGTGAATTGGGTAAGTGCCCTTATAAAAGAGACCCCAGAGAGCACCTTCGCCCCCTCCAAACTGCGGGGACACCGCGAGAGGCAACTGTCTAGGAAGCAGTTCTTACCAGACACCGAATCTGCTGGCGCCTTCATCTGGACCTCCAGCCTCTGGCACTCTGAAAAATAAATGTTTGCTGCTTATAAGCCACCCAGTCTATGCTTTTTTTTTGTTGTAGCAGCCCAAATGGACCAAAAGAATGCCAGAGTATCATATTTGGGGCAGCATGTTCCGATCCCCTTCATGGTTTCATGCTATGTAAATAATATTATTTACTAGCCAGTTTAACCATCAAAAAATAAAATCAATAGTGATCAAGGAATAATATTATGTACAGAAAAATGGTATTAATCCTGAGGCACAGTGTCAAAGATTAAGAACTAAGAGAATGTGTTTTTCCTCAATTCTTGCCTTGAGTGAAAAGTTTGAGCAACTCAATTTTCCTCTTTCAGCCTCAGCTTACACATCTGAAACATTTGAGCTTTAAACTGAGCTTTCTTGGGTCTTTCTAATTTGTTCTGTTCTACATAGCACATTGGTTTTAAAACACACCTGCAATTTCTTGGACATTCTTCCATCAAAAGGTTGAATCTAATTTCTCTCCTTTTGAATACATTGGCTTCATTCTATTCCTATGGCTTAGGAACAGAGTGTAATTGAAGAGACACTGAAACGTATGAGATCGGGCCATAAAACAAACGGGTTGCAAGTCTGGCTGCCCTGAAGCCCCTCTGCTGGCGACCACACAGAGAGAAGCCCTAGGAGCAGTTCTTACTCAGTGTTGACCAGAGGTTCCGGCCCCAGAAATCTGGGTCTTTCCAGCCCAGGCGCCAGACCCCAGGATCTTATTTTTGTTGTTGTTGCAATGGTAAATGGATTTTTTTAGTTTCTCTTTCTGAGAGATCCATATTGGTGTATGAAAATGCCATCAATTTCTGGATGTTAAATTTGTATCTGGATACTTTGCCAAATTCATTTATTAAATCTAGCAGGTTTTTTGGTGGGGACTTTAGGGCCTTCTTTGTCTAATATCATGTCATCTGAGAATAATGACAGTTTAACTTCCTCCTTTAAATTTGGATGCCTTTTATTTCTTCTTTTCTGATTGCTGTGGCTAGGACTTCCAGCACTGTGTGGAATAAGACTGGAGGAAGCGGACATCCCTGTCTTGTTCCTGATCTGAAAGGGAATACTTTTAGTTTTTGCCCATTGAGTATGATGTTGGCTGTAGGTTTTTCATATATGGTCTTTGTTATGTTCAGGTATGATCCCTCCATTCCCCACTTTGCTGAGAATTTTTATCATAAACTAGAGGCCCAGAGCATGACATTCGTGAACTAGGAGTGGGGGGGTTTCTCAGCCCGGCCTGCACCCTCTTGCAATCCAGGACCACTTGCTCCTAACTGCTCACCTGACTGCTCACTCCTTACCACTTGGCTCACTGCTTGGCTCACTGCTCCTTAGCGCTGCCACAGAGGCTGGAGAGGCTCCTGCCACCGCCGCTGCACTCGCCAGCCATGAGCCCAGCTTCTGGCTGAGTGGTGCTCCCCCTGTGAGAGCGCACTGACCAATAGAGGGCAGCTCCTGCGTTGAGTGTCTGCCCCCTGGTGGTCAGTGTGCATCATAGCGACCGGTCGTTCTGCCATTTGGTTGATTTGCATATTAGCCTTTTATTATATAGGATTTTATTATTTTTTTATTGATCTTAGAGAGAGGAAGGGATGAAGAGAGAAAGAAAAAGAGATAAACATTGATATGAGAGAAAAACAGATCGGCTGCCTCCTGCACATACCCCAAATTGGGATCCAACCTGCAACTTGGACATGTAACCTGACCAGGAAGCAAACCTACCACCTTTCGGTGTAAGGGACAATGCTCCAATCAACTGAGCCACACTGGCCAGGGCTTGTTCTTTTTTTATGGCTGAGTAAAATTCCATTGTGTATACCCGGTGAGGCAAAAATAGGTTTACAGTTGTTTGTGAGAAAGATAATACAATTAATAAATAATAATGCAAGAATAAACTCTGTGTTTCACATACCACTGTAAACCTGCTTTTGCCCCACCGTGTATGTACCACTGCTTTTTTATCCACTTGTCTATTGATGGGCATTTGAGTGGCTTCCATATGTTGGCTATTATAAACAATGCTGTAATACACAGATGGGTGCATATATCTTTTCGAGTTAGTGTTTTGGGTTTCTTTGAATGTATACCCAGAATTGGAATCACTGAATCATAAGGCAGTTCCATTTTTAATTTTTTGAGGAACTTCCATACTGTTTTCCCTAGTGGCTGCACCAAATTGTATTCCCACCAACAATGCACAAGAGTTCTCTTTCCCCCACATCCTTGCCAACACTTATTGTTTGTTGATTTATTGATGCTAGCCAATCTGACAGGTGTGAGGTGATATCTCATTGTGGTTTTAATTTGCATTTCTCTGATGATTAGTGACATTGAATATGTTTTCATATGTCTATTGGCAATCTGTATTCCTTCTTTTGAGAAATGTCTATTCATTTTTAAATTGGCTTGTTTGTTTTTTTGATGATGCATTGTATAAGTTCTTTACAAATTTTAGATATTAACTCATTATTGGATATATCATTGGCAAGTATCTTCCATTCAGTAGGTGGTCTTTTCATTTTGTTAATGGTCTCTGTTGCTGTGCAAAACCTTTATAGTTTGATATAGTTCCATTTGTTTATTTTGTAATTGTTGTTTCCCTTGCCTAAGATCTATCAGGAAAAAAAATTGCTAAGAATAATGTCAAAGGGTTTACTGCCTGTTTTCTTCGAGGAGTTTTATGGCTTTGAGTCTTACATTTAAGTCTTTAATCCATTTTTAGTTTATTCTTGTATATGGTGTAAGAAAGTGTTCACTTCATTTTTTTGCATATATCTGTCAAATTTTCACCAAAACATTTATTGAATAGAATGTCTTTGTTCTTGCCTCCTTTCTCAGATATTAATTGACCATAAGGCCTGGGTTTATTTCTGGCCTCTCTGTTCTGTTCTATTGATCTATGCCTCTGTTTTTAAAGCTCTTTTTGATTACTATAGCCTTGTAGTATAGTTTGAAATTAGGTAGCATGACACCTCCAACTTTGTTCTTTCTCAAGATTGCTGTGGCTATTCGGGATCTTTTGTGGTTTCCATATAAGTTTTAGGATTAGATTTTCTAGTTCTGTGGAAAATGCCAATGATATTTTGATAGGGATTGCATTGAATCTATAATTGTTTTGGGTAGTATGGCTATTTTAACCATGAGCACGGTATGTGCTTCCATTTATTTTTATCTTCCTCAGTGTCTTATAATATTCTGAGTATAGGTCATTTATTTCCTTGGTTAAATTTATCCCTAGCTATTTTATTATTTTTGATGTGATTATAAATAGGATTCATTTTAAAATTTTTTTCTGATAGTTTGTTATTGATGTATTAAAATGCAACTGATTCCTGAATATTTACTTTGCATCCTGATACTGTAATTAATTCAATTTATCAGTTCTAGTAGTTTTTTGGTGAAACTTTTAAGGTTCTTTATATACAGTATCATGTCATTTGCAAAAACTGAGAGTTTCACTTCTTCCTTTCCAATTTGGATGCCTTTCATTTCTTTTTCTTATTTGATTGCTGTGGTTAAGACTTCCAATACTATACTGAATAAAAGTGGTTCTGACCACGTTTGTTAACATAAAAACATGCACATGAATCAATAAAACAGAATAGAGAGGTCAGAAATAAACCCACTCATGTATGGTAAATTAATTTATAACAAAGGAGCCAAGAATATACAATAGAGAAAGGACAGTCTCTTCAACAAATGATGTTTAGAAAACTAGACAATCACATGCAAAAGAATGAAACTGGGCCACTACCTTACACCATACACAAAAATTAATTCAAAGTAGATTACAGATTTGAACTGAAGAACTGAAATTATAAGACTCCTAAAAGAAATTGTAGGCAGTAAGCTCCTTGACATCTATCTTTGGCAATGATTTTCTGGATTTGACATCAAGAGCAAAGGCAACAAAACCAAAAAGAAACAAATAAGACTACATCAAACTAAAAAGCTTCTGCATAGCAAAAACAAAGTAAAACAAAACAAAACAAAAATCCCACCAATAAAATGAAATTATAAACTACTGAATGAGAGAATATATTTGCAAATATATATTTGATAAGGGGTTACTATCCAAAATAAGTACAGAACTCATATGACTCAATATGACTCAAAACAAAATACCAAACAATTCGATTAAAAATTGGGTAGAGGATCTAAATGGACGTTTCCCAAAGAAGATATACAGATGGCAACAGGTACACGAAAAGGTGCTAAACATCATTTGTTATCAGGGAAATGCAAATCAAAACTACAGTGAGATATTGCTGCATACCTGTTAGAATGGCTATTACAAAAAAAAAGTAGTGGAAGAAAGGGAACCCTTGTGCACTGCTAGTGGGAATATAAATTGGTGCAACCACTATCGAAACAGTATGAAGGTTCCTGAAAAAATTAAAAATAGAATTACCATATGACGCAGCAATTCCACCTCAAAAGACATAGGGTGGCTGAAGAAATATGCTGCCTATAAGAGACTCACTTCAGATCAAAAGACACACACAGACTGAAGGTAAAGGGACAGAAAAAGATATTTCATGAAAATGGAAATTTTAAAAATGTTGGGGCAGCAATAATTATATCAGACAAACAGACTTTAAAACAAAGACTATAACAAGAGACAAAGGATCTAGCAATTCCACTTCTGGGTATTTATTCAAAGAAACCCCAAACACTAATTCAAACAGACATATGCATCAAAATGTTCATTACAGCATTATTTACAACTCGAGGCCCAGTGCACAACTTTGTGCACAGGTGGGGTCCAGCTGGCCTGGCCCCAATCAGTGGATTGGGGCTAGGAGGAGATGGTGGGAGGTTGGCTGGAGGGCCTGCCCTGATCGGGGTGATCAGGACTGGGCTGGCTCTGGGGAGGGGCCAAAGGAGGTTGGCCGGCTGGCCTCACCCCCTGATCGGGCCAGTTCCCTGGCCGCAGTGGGTGTCATAGCGACCAGTCATTCTGGTCGTTACAGCATTCTGGTCCCTGGCTTTTTATATGTATAGATAGCCAAGATGTTGAAGTAACCTCGGTGTCCATCAATAGATGAATTGATGAAAAATATGTGGTACATATGTACAATGAAATATTACTCAGCCATAAAAAAAATCTTGCTATATGGACAACATGGAAGGACCTTGAGGGCATTATGTTACGTGCATTAACTAAGACAGAGAAAGATAAATACCATATGATCTCACTTATATATAGACTCTAAACAAACAAACACAACAAATCCAAGCTCATGGATACAGAGAACAGATTGCTGGCTGCCAGATCAGGGGGAAGGAATGGGTGAAATGGGTGAAGGAGGTCAAAAGGAACAAATTCTCAGTTATAACATAAATAATCATGGGTATAATACACCGATGATGACTAATGTTAATAATACTATATTGTAGCCCAACCGATGTGGTTCAATGGTGTGGCCCAGGAACCAAGACATGACCAGTTCAATTTCCAGTCAAGGCACATAACGGGTTGTGGGCTCTATCCCCAGCAGGGAGTGTGCAGATGGTAGCAGACTGATGTTTCTCTCTCTCTCTCTCTCTCTCTCTCTCTCTACATCTCCCTTACTCTTTATTTATTTTTAAAAAATATATTTTTGTTGATTTCAGAGAGGAAGGGAGAGGGAGAGAGAGACAGAAACATCAATGATGAGAGAGAATCATTGATCGGCTGCCTCCTGCACGCCCCACACTTGTAACCGAGCCTGCAACCCCAGGCATGTGCCCTGACTGGGAATTGAACCCTGACATCCTGGTTCTTGGGTAGACGTTCACCACTGAGCCATGCTGGCTGGGCTCTTCCATACTCTTTAAAATCAATAAAAACATCTTTTTTAAAAAAAGAAAGCTCTCTCCTAGCTTAAAAAAAAAGCTACTAAGAAAGATCTTAGAAGGTCTCATCACAACAAAAACAATTTTAGCTATGTATGGTGATGAATGTTAATTAAATTAATTGTGGTGATCATTTCACAATATATACAAATATTGAATTATGTTGTACACCTGAAACTAATATAATGGTATATGTCAATTATATTTCTTTTTAAAAAAGAAAGAGATGGAGACACATTTACAAATGGGAACTTATGTTACCTTTACAAAGGGAAATTTATGCCAGGTTTATAGGCAAAAACTGGGAGGATAGAGTGTTTCTTCTTTGTCTGTTGTTTCTTAATTGCCTTCAGCTCAAAATAATTCTTATGCCAAAATGACATATTTTGGGGCAGCATTATTCTGACCCTTTTCATCTGAGTTCTGTGAGCCATTCTGTTAGATTATCAAACCTGAGCGTAGGACTGTGGGAACCTTCAAATCTGTAGTTGGCTGAGCCAAAGTATGGTGGCCTCGGCATGCCATTTGCAGCTAGCATCTGAAGTCAGGGGATACTAGTACTTGTAGCCCCTTAACTCCAAACAGAGTCAGATTTGAATTGTTGGACACTAAGTTGTTGTTGACAAACTGGTCAGAAAGAACCTGAGAGCCCTAACTGGTTTGGCTCAGTGGATAGAACGTCAGCCTGCGGACTGAAAGGTCCCAGGTTTGATTCCAGTCAAGGGCATGTACCTTGGTTGCGGATACATCCCCAGTAGGAGGTGTGCAGGAGGCAGCTAATCAACGTTTCTCTCATCGATGTTTCTAGCTCTCTATCCCTCTCCCTTCGTCTCTGTAAAAAAAAATCAATAAAATATATTTAGAGAGGAAAAAAAGAGAAAGAACCTGAGAACCTATTAAGCTCGACCTGCCCAAAACAGAATTCATGATCTCACACTCCTTTCTGTTCCTCATCTAGTGGTCCTTGCCCCAGTGACCTCTGCTGTCTCCACCCAATTGCTCATGTCCAAATCCTAAAAGGCACCTCTCTCCCCCTCACCTATCCCTATGTTGGTCCATTAGCATGTAATGTTGGTTTTCACTCCTAAATAGCCCTCAAATCTTTCCACCCCACCATCACCCCCTCTCTCGACCAAGGATGATCACCCTTCTTCACTGCAACAGTCTCCTGACAGCTTCTCCCACATTTCCGCTGTCTCCCACGAACTGCTCTTCATCCTGCTTCCAAATTATCTTTCAAACCTCAAATCTGGTTAATCACACCAGTGATTCAAAATCCTTCCATGGCTTCTCATTGTTCAAGGCCCTGAGTGGCCCCTTCATACCCTCCATCCCCAGCTCTGCCAGCTTCTCCTTGCTCTGGGCTCTTGGGCCACACAGGCCTTCTCCATTCCCACTCTTCCACATTGCCTCCCACACAGGGCCTGCCTTCGGGCTAAAATGCTCTTGCTTGCAGTCCTAGCTGTTCACTCCCACTCACCTCCCTCACAGAGGCTTCCCTGGCCTTCCCCACCAGGTCAGGTCCTGCCTTCGAGCATCTCCCAGAGTGGCTGAGTCTCTATTTGCTTGTGTGACTTTTTGTTTAACGGCGGTGTCCTCCAGCACTGTATACTGAGAGATCCATGAAGGTGGATACTTCTAATATTTTCATCAAAGAGAGAAAATAGGACAGGGCTGTGACCAGGGCACTGCATGACCCTTAAAATCCACTGCCTACATGCCTCACGTCCCTCTTGTCCCTGCCCCGGAATGGGCAGGTACCCTGATAAGGGCTGCAGCCCAGAGAGTCAGCACAACCTCAAAATCTCTTGGAGGTCCCATTTTACCTTTAAAATAGTTTACAAATTCTGTATTTAACTCCATAACATATCAATGACTACTTAAATGTAAAAACAATGTTTTCTTTCTTGGAGTTGTCCCAGAAGACAGGCCATGTGTATCTGGTCCTTCTCGTAAGCCCCCAGTTGAGAGGCAGTCATGGCTTTCCACACTGGGCAGGGGAGGACCTTCAAGACCCCAGCAAATGAGCAGTAGAGACCCTTTCTCATGAATACCACCCCCAGCCCCGGCTTAGTAGCCATGGGAGAAACCTTCCCTCTAAATTACCCTGGTTCAAATCCCACCACGAACTAACTCTAAGACCTGGGCAATGAAAAAACCTTTCTATACCTTAAGGTCCCACACGTAGAGCAGGGATAATATGATTCCGACTTCACAGGGTTGCTCTGGGTATAAGAGGGGAGTCCTCAGCAGGTGACCCTCTGGTGCTCAATCAATATTAACTACTTATATGATCCTTACCTTCACCCTCACCATCTCTTTTACCTGCCCCCACGCCCAAATGCCTAAAATCCCGAAAGCCCTGGCCGCTTTAAATTCTGCCAGATCATAAGGTATTTTAGTTATTATGCCTGCATTAAATGACCTGGGAAGGACGGCTTTGCCTTTTGTTTTTGTGTGAAATAGGGGATCTATGTTTCTAGAATCCCCAACGTTTTATACAAAAGTAACTGCACTCGGTTCACATCGGTGTTGATTAGTTCCCAACTGCGGTCTCCAGAGCCCAGCGGCATCAGCCTGCCCGTGTTCAATTCTGCGGGACACCACTCAGACCCACCGAATCAGAACTCTGGGTGGGCCCGGGCGCTCCGCGAGGCTAGTGCAGACTAAAGTTTGAGAACCACTGACTTAGATCAAAATAAAGTGAGCCTTAAAAACACTTCTGAAGTCCCCATTTCCCAGGTTCCGCATTTCTCCGGAAGGGGGTGGTGAGGGGGGATCTCACGGCTTCGGAGAGGCTGGGAGGCGACCTCGGGGCCCCTGCGCCGCAGGCCCCGCTCCCGCGGGCGAGGACAGGGCATTGGCGGCTGTGGCGTTGGAGTCCGGCCGCGGTGGGGGCGGTGCTCGCGGAGCTCCGAGCAGCAGCGGGCGGGACCAGGGGAGGGGCGGGAACGTGCTCCCGGGCCCCGAGCGAATGG
>NW_005871320.1:1222671-1253884 GCF_000147115.1 Myotis lucifugus
CGGCCCAGGCTCGGCCCTGAACCACGGCGCGCGGCATTCGGAAGCGCGGAGAGGCGAGCGCGGTTCAGGCTTCCGACTGGGATTGGAGCCGGGGGAGCCCTGAGTTTTGGGAAGGAAGGAAGAGGACGAGAGGGAGGCGCCCCACGCTCTCGGCCCGCGGCGCGGCCACCTCCCAGATTCCTCGCGGGCGAGTGGTCCTCCATTGCGCCCCTCCCCGCGGACTCCCTGGGCCGAGGGACAGCCAGCAGGAGCGCGCTCTGCGACCCTCCGAGGGCATCCTGGTCAGGACCTGTGGGCTAACTACGGCTGGAGGGAGGCTGCTCAAGCCAGTGTCCACGAAAACTGAGCGCGAGTTCATCCAGGAGTTCCCGCGGCCCCGCTGGGGTGGGAGGGAGGTGAAACGGGACCCCGACTTCAGAAAGTCGCCTCCCACTTGCCACCGGGATATTTGGAAACCCCGCCCGCGAGCCCTGGCCCCGCGCCGCCAGCCTCCAGGTGTTCCGCGGCCGCGCCTCCCCGCCCCGGTCCCTCCCCGGTCACCCGCAGGTTCAATCCCGGGGCGGCCAGGCCGGGAGCCGGCCCCTGGCCGCATCCCCCTCCCACTCCGCCCAGGCGGCCGCTGCTAAAACCCCGAGGCTCCCACGTGGAACTGCGTTCTTCTCAGAGCCCGAGGTGGGCGCACGCTGTCAACGACTCCAAGGTGTTAAGTCTCCAGAAGAGTGTTGAGCCGGGGATTCGCAACCCGGATAGGTCCCGAGGACCGGCTGCTTCATGGAGCCCCAGGGGGCGCAGCAGCTAACTTTGGAGGCGCAAGGACCCGCGCCCTTTGGAGAACCCCCACCAGCCGAGGAGCTGCCCTCCGCGGGGGTCCTCTGCCTGGAGGGTGGCAGGGACGGCGGCAGCGTAGCGGAGTCGGGGAGCCCCGACGCCGAGCCCTTGTCCCCCGAGGAGGAGGCTGTCCTCCGAGAGCAGGAGGAGCTGCTGGCGTGCCGCCGCCGCCGCCGCGCGCGGTCCTTCTCTCTGCCCGCCGACCCGATGTATCAGGCGATCAAGCTCCTGCAGCAGCTCCAGCAGCTTGTCAAGGGGCTGGACGCGGAGGGCGGCGAGAGGGCCGAGGACACGCCGCACAGCCCGGGTGTCAGCTGCGCCAAGTGCAAGAACAGAGTGCATTTTGAGGACGCTCTGGGGCTGAGCCTGGCCAGCATTAAGCACTTCAAAGAGGCCGAGGAGCCGCGGGGGCCGCCGACCGTGCTCTCCCGCCTGTGCAGCTTCCCCATGAGCGCCGAGGCCCTGCAGCAGCTCCCGAGCCTGCTGGCGGCGTCCAGCACGCCACTGGCGGCGCCGCCTCCACGGCTCCGTCCTCTATTCGAGCAGCCCGGGCCGGGCGCGGCGGCCGAGCGCCTGCGGCGGCAGCGCGTGTGCCTGGAGCGTGTGCACTGCTCGGCGCCCGGGGGCGCGGAGGTGACTGGCTCGGGACGGGTGCTGGGCTGCCCCGGGCCGAGGGCCGTGGCCGTGCGCTACACTTTCACTGATTGGCGCTCCTTCCTGGACGTGCCCGCCGAACTGCAGCCTGAGCCCGTGGAGCTACAGCGGCAGGAGACGCCGTCGGGGGAACCTGGGCCCGGGGACGCCGAGGAGGAGCAGAGCGCCGAGCGCTTCCACTTCTCCCTGTGCCTGCCCCCGGGTCTGCAGCCCGAGGAGGGGGAGGACGTAAACGCGCCGGACATCGCCGTCCACTTCGCAGTCTGCTACCGCTGCGCCCAAGGCGAGTACTGGGACAACAACGCGGGGGCCAACTACACGCTGCGCTACGCGCGCCCCTCGCACTCCCCCTGACCGGCCCGCCGGCCCTCGGCCCCGCGGCGCCAGAACCCCCGGAGGGACCGTGGGACGGGAGCCGCGCTGGGTGACTTGCCCGGACGCTTTGCGGAGCGTCGTCCACCTGGAGTGTGGGGAGCGCGGAGGGAAAGGAGGGAACCACTCAGTGGTGAGTCGCACCCAGACAGATCCTGTGGCCAAGCACGGTGAGCCCGGGCAAAGCACCGGCCGGTTTCCCCATCGCTCGGGCCTTCCTAGCGGATCTCTCGGATTCTACCCCAGCCTCAGAATGGAAGGAAACCCTCAAGACAATGACCAGTAGTTTTCGCCACGAAAAAGGCTCCTGACAACTGAGCAAGGCTGTAAGACCTTTGGATGTGCTTTTAACTGTAGACATCGTGTTTTAGCCTTTGCAGCTTGTTGGAGACCCCTGTTTCAGGGAGAGGACGAAGCATCCCGCCCACCACATTGCCCCTAAGGAAGGCACTGGAACTGTGGGTGCACGATGGAGCCCGGAGGGGCGGGGGGAGTTGGGGCGTTTCTCAGAGAAAACCGGGTGGGGCCTTGGCCCGCTGTCCTTTTCTCTTAACCGGACTCGGGAGAAGTTGGCCCAGACTTGCCGTTATTTACTTGTGCCTTTGTATAAATATGTCCTTTAAGAAAGTAAAGGCCTCTTGCACACCCTTTACGCTGCACTTTGTATTTCAGCTCCTGGGGATTCGAGAGGTCTTGACAGACAGGCTAGCTTCTTCAGCTAATGATGCATCAGTTTAACAGAAGTTAAGCAACGTTAATTCTAAATTTCCTTTCTTCCATCCCGCCTGTCTGCTGTAAAGGTCCAAATTTCCCATACTGGGGGAAAAAATGTTCTTCCAAATGTTTTGTGGCAGGAATTTGATCACAGAAAAATATAAACATGGTCTAATAAGTTTGGTCTAAATTCTAAAGAGCTGCCAATTATTTGACGATTTCCCGATCTTCTCTGCTGAACTTCCTTGTGATTAAAATAACCCTTATCAATGGGTGTTTTAAACATTGAAACATTTTTCTGTCCCCCGCCAAAATAAGAAGGTGGTGAATTAAAACACTAGAGTAGTAATCTGGTGGACCTTGGCTATGAGGGGCAGGGCGGGGGGTGGGGGTGGGGTGGGGGGGAGCTGGCCCCTTGTCCCCAACCTCCTTTGTGGAGGCAGAGCACATACCAGCTGCTAGCATCCTCTGGGCCAGCAGCAGACAGGGAAGCTGGATTCCAAGTGCAGAACTGGGGGGTGAAAACGTGGCTTTCTGTCCCACTCAGAGCCACAGCAGGTAGTGGTGACTTGCTAGATGATGAAAGATGCCCAGCAAAAAAAAAGCTGTTCAGAACTAGATGAGTGTCCTGCACAGGGCAGGACTGTGGGCACAGGGTCTGGCCACTGATGGCTGTGGATGCCAAGATGAGGTGGCCATGCATGAGCAGGGCGGGGCCGAGGGGGCATCCTGAATGAGGACTTGGTTCCTTCACACCTTGGTTATCCTTTAGTAATTTGTCTTTCCCTAGTTTTCATCTTTTCCTGCACAGGACTAGTATAATGAATCTGTTTTGTAATGGTCATCTTTGAGGAGTGAAGGGTGGTTTCACTACTGAGTAAGGGCGGGCATATGCATCCCGTGGCCACATTCAGCCTGGTGCCTGCTCTCGTAGGGCCTGAGAGCTAAGGCTGATTTTTATATTTTTAAACAGTTGAAAATTCAAAAGAATACTATTTTGTGAGACATGAGAATTATATGAGATTCAGATTTCAGTGTCCTTAAACAAGATTTTATTGGAACACAGCCATGGACATTCATTTACATGCATCTATGATTGCTTTTCTGCTACAAGAGCAGAGCTGAGGAGATGCAACAGAAACCATATGGCAAATTCTAAAATATTTACTATCGACCTTTATAGAACGTTGAGCAAGCCCTGCTCTAGAGAAGCAGTATTTTTTAAATATATGTTTTTTTAAAAAATATATGTTGTTTTTTTAAAATTGCTTTTTAGAGAGAGAGGAAGGGAGAGGGATACAGAGATAGAAACATCAACAATGGATCAGCTGTATCCTATACACCCCCTACTGGGGATCGAGCCCACAACCCCTGGCATATATGCTGATCAAGAATGGAACCATAAGCTCCTGGTCCATAGGTCAATGCTCAACCATTGAGCCACACCAGCCGGGCCAGAAGCAATATTTTTTAAACATTATATGTTGACAGTTATACCTAATAAAGAAGTTAAACTTTTAATAAAATTTGCCACATGAAATATACCTCCTTTTAGTAGAGGTTGAACTGTTTACATTATTCTTGGTTAGAATAAACACTGCATTACCAATTTACAATTATTACTGTACTGGGGAGGGGAATCAACCTGTTGCCTTCTTTCATCTGTTAAGCTAATAATAAAAAGGTGCTTTTCAAAGTGAGTGGCCATAAGCATTTATTTGAGATCAAAGAATAGCTATTTGGGATGCACTGATTCAGGCAAAAGCCCAAATACTGTTCCAGTCAGGAGACAAAGGCAAGGATATTTATGAAAAGGGAAGCGGAACAATTACATCAACAGGAGGGAAGCATTGCTATTGGCACAGATTACATAACAGGGATGCTCATTTTGAACAATGTTTTTAATTTTCAGTCTAGTAGTCATAATTACTCTTTTCTTTGCAAATGGTTTTTTGGGGACAATGTTGCTTTAGGCCCAGTCCAAAGGTTATTTGCCCTGTTTTAATATTTCAGAGGTCTGAGGTAATACATGCAAGCAGTTTCTCTGGCATGATAGCGTTGGCTCCATTTTAAAATGGCTCCATTTATTATTTTTTGACACATCTACGAAATAATAAACCAATGCACCTGAAATGTAGCACCCATCTGAATTAACATCAAGCTACAAAAACTGCCACATATTTTTGTGCCTCAAAATGGATGTCTTGAGCTCTAGAAATATGTAGTTTGAACTCTGGTTTCAAGACATCCCTTTTGACTGTAGCAGTGTTTGTCAAAGTACTTGATCATGGAAAAATTTTAAAATAGTAACTTACTTGTGAAAAGCCGCCAGAAGTTAATGAATTTATAATTGGAGTAAAGCAGATTAAAAAATGGTCACATAGGTGAAATGATGAATTCTTAATTCACATATACTTATAAAAGCTTTATAACAGTTAAAATAAGCAATTATTAGAATTATCTTATTTTTTTTGTTACTAACTACAAAAGTAGTCCTCTTCTCATGCAATATTTAGTATTGGGTCTGGTATATCATTTCTTTCTCTCTTTTTTGTTGTTAATCCTCACCCGAGGATATTTTTCCATTGATTTTTAGAGAGAGTGGAAGGGAGAAGGAGAGACAGAGAGAAACATTGATGTGAGAGAGACACATTGATTGGCTGCCTCCTGCACACACCCTGACCAGGGCCAGGGAACCTGCAACCGAGGTATGTGCCCTTGACCAGAATTGAACCTGACACCCTTCAGTCTGAGGGCAGACGCTCCATCCAACTGAGCCAAACCAGCTAGGACTATCATTTCTTTTTGAATAGTGCTTTATTGCATAATAACAACACCTAAGTACATTTTACATTTTTCTTATGTGTTTATGAATACATTTTAGTTGAAAAGTATTGATAATGTATATGGCCTATAACTCAGATTGAAATGCTGGTTTATATGGTAATGATGCATTATTTTTATTATTTTTAAATTTTATTTAAAATTAAATTAGTATCCCAATATAATGATAAAAGTAAATCTAGAATAAAACACATAAGAAATGGGTTTTTAAGAGGGATGTACAGCAACTTTCCTATTCTCATAAATAACTACTGATTTTCAAAAGTATAATTTGGAATCCAAACCATTAATTTTAAAAGTACTTGTTTCATAATATAACAAATACAAAATGTGGCTGTTAGGAAATGGAATCTAGCTTTGCTCTCCCCCAAATCTTGGAGAACAGCTTTTTTAAGGTTCAGAATTGTGTGAAATATTTTGAACACCCAGTCTTTCTGCACATGGTTACAGACCTTCAAAGTACTAGAATTGGTAACCTTCTAAATGTCTATTTATAAAGTGCCAACTTCTTATTACAGACTGATAGCAAACATTTTGTAAAGAAAGTAATGAAGTTAAAATAGGCTTTATTTTTTTTGAAAAGTTAGTTTTAAAGGGAGTGTCAATATTGACCAGAGTAAGGAAATATTTAAGAGTGTAGTTTCGTGAATGGAATGAAAACACACATACTCATTCCAAAAGCCAAATAGCAAAATTTCCACAATGAGGGGAATGCCTGGGGTTTTTTTTCTTTCTTTGCAGTAATATTTACCTCAACTTGAATAAAGGAGGGTTATTCTGCTTAAAAATATAATAGCTTAAATGTTTTGCCCAACTCTAGTGATCAGAAACCAAGTTCTCAGCTCGTTGAATTACTGTGGCCGCCACAAGAGAGATCTTAGTTTCTTCTTGTGGTAAGTGGGTGCATGGATCACTGGGTCTGGGGATGTTAAATGAAATGTGTGTCCCTATCTAAAGAGTTTCTGAAGCAGCGGCTGGGAGCGTGACAGTCTGTATGATACCGACGGTTAACAGTAAACATTAGATCATGGAGTCCAGAGATGTAGGTATAGGCTTCCAATTGCTTTGGTTATCACATAACTTACAGTCAAAGATGAAGGAAATATGTTAGCCGTGTTCTGAAGGCCTGCCTGTGCAGCAAGTTCCAGGAGAGATGTTTAAAAGTACACTTTGCTGGATATAATAGAAAAATGTAGCTATTTAAGCACAAAACAAGGATAGCTTAAACAATAAGTGATAGCTTAAATAATAACAATAACAAGACATTTAGTGTCTGCCTCTTTCTTTCCAGATAATATCACTAATGTGTGATCATGAGATATTTTGCCAAATCTTGGTTCTTCAACCCAGTTAGATCACCTGATCACTGTGAGGAAGGCACCAGACAAGGTGCCCTCAGGACCTGAACTAATCAGATGAAGGCAAACGCTGAGGCTTACACAAGAACTAGCCAATCAGCTTCACCCTCGACCCTAATCCCTAACCCCCAGTCTCTGCCTTAAAAAACCCTTGATTAAAAACCATCGTGAAGTTTGAATTTTGAGTGCTCTCTCCCTTTTCTCTTGGCTTGGCGCCCTGCCAGTTGTTAGGGTCGCCCAAGGAGGAACGCACGAGGCCAAAATGGGTGAAGAATTATGAATTTATTAGGTCATCTGGATACCAGATGGGCTGAGCCCCAAAATGGCGCCAGCTCCCAAAGACAGGGAGTCAGAGGTTTTTAAAGGACTCTAGGCGGGCTTTTTCTTTTTTTTTTATTTTTTTTATTTTTATTTATTCTGGTTAACTCCGAGGGGAGAGATAATGGTCTTAGCAGGTGGAATGTGGTCTAAGCAAGTGGAATGTCCATTTTGAAGTGGCCTAAAGGTCAGTTCCCAGGGGAGGGAGTATCGATTCAATTATTTGATCAGACCTACCACCAACACTAATTTTAATTTCTCCACTGCAAGCTCAGTGTTCAGTGTTTGGCTCTGCTGCATGGCGAGTGCAGGAACCCTCTTCAGTTGGGTGACATACGGAACAAAGTTTCTCCTCAGAACCCCAGGGTTTATGCATCAAGGTGGCTAGCTGGTTCCAAGACCTAACTAGGGAGGCCAGGATCCTATCTAGGGAGTGGGTGCAGGACCCAGGGAGCCCACCGAGCTCTGGGGACACCGAGGCATCTCTGTCCATGGGCAGCAGAGCCACAGCCCAGGCAGCCTTCCTGCAGCACCTGGGAGTGGGGCAGGATCCATGAACCTTGGCCGCAGGGCAGGAGAACTCTCCCCTGTCAGCTGGGCAGTGGGCTCTCCCCGGACCACACCCTCACCTGCTCAGCCTTTCCATCTGCCCTGACCAGGTGAGAGCTTCCACAGGATGTCAGCTCACAGCAAAGCAGCCACTGCTGCTCATTCATTTTTGGAGTTTTAGTGTTGGGCTCTTTGTACATCATTTCGCGAGTTTCCTTAGTATACTACATGGGTTTTTTTTCATTCTGTTACAGGGCAGTGTAAAGCTAGGAAAATTCCAGGGAAAGAGGAATAAGGAAACTGACACAAGAACGTTAAAACAAGACCAAACCTTGTGGGCAATTTGTTGCTGACTTGTAAATAACCAGCCATTATCTTCCCAACCCTAGGACACTTGAGAGCAAATGCTTAAAAGCTTCCCTGAGGAGAGAATGTGGAAAAGGAGGGGGGAAGGGGAAAGGAAAAAAGGCAGTTTACTCCCTAAGCAGGAAAGTCAGCAGTCTCAAGGCTTGGCAAGATAAAGTTGCCAGGTGCTTCTCATGAATTCTGGGAAGGCCACGACAAAGTAAAAAGGGACCATGAGTCCGAGTCGGGTTGGCTCAGTGCATAGAGCAGCGTTTCTCAACCTGTGGGTCGCGACCCCTTTGGGGGTCGAACGATCCTTTCACAGGGGTCCCCTAAGACCATCGGAAAACACATATATAATTACATATTGTTTTTGTGATTAATCACTATGCTTTAATTATGTTCAATTTGTAACAATGAAATTGGGGGTCACCACAACATGAGGAACTGTATTAAAGGGTCGCAGCATTAGGAAGGTTGAGAACCACTGGCATAGAGTGTCGGCCCGCAGACTGAAGGGCAGGTACCTCTTACCTCGGTTGCAGGCTTGATCGCTGGCCTTGGTCAGGGCGCATGCGGAGGTAACCAATTGATGTTTCTCTCTCTCTTTCCCCCTCCCTTCTACTCTCTCTAAAAATCAATGGAAAAATAGCCTCAGGTGAGAATTTTAAAAAACAGAAAGGAACCTTGAGAATTAATCTGTATCAAGATTTTCAGCGAGGAAATTTGAAACCTATAGACAGGAGGGTATACAATGTCTTGAATCCCCATCCAACTGCTCTTCAGATTAGCTGAGAGCCCCTCTGCATGTGTTACGCTGGATGATTGATTTGATTGCCTTTACTAAATGTGCTTGCTTTAATTGCTTTAATAAATTGGCTTGATCACAACGCAATCAAGGTCTCTCATTTAAAATCATTTATATGAGAAGACAAGCATCGAGGTTGGGGACAGCCCTCTCCCTCTGACTCAGGGGGCTGTCCGATAGCACCCTTTCTAGGGTCTCGGGGTGTTTGTAACAATTCCCTGGCTCAGCTGTATGTTTCTTAGGAGCATGTGGCTTGGGGCTACTGGGGTGTTGTGATCTGTTACGTGTGCTTTGTCGGGTGTTCAGGAACAGCCTCTGGGGGGAAATGGGATGTTTTGCTTTTTTGTAGCAGCATGGAAAATAATCAAATGTGCATTTTTGGTTCACACAAGGGGACAGGGGTTTAAAAGTGACGTGTGGTAACTTAACAAGCAACCTTGACAGTTAGCTTTTTGCAGTCCAGCCTTTGCCCAGCCAATCACCATGATGCCAGGGCCTGGACAATCTCCAGGGCTCGGGCATGTGCTCTTTGTAGTCACAGGGGCAAGGGGCTGGGAGCAGGGTGGAGCCTGACAACCTGGGCTCTGCCCAGTGATTCACCTTTGCTCCTACAGAGCAGTCCTGGCCATTGGGTGGAGAAGCCGGCCTGTGCCTGGCAGCCTGCTGGGAGAGGCTGACCCAGGTTTCTCTTCAGGACTACAGAATAGTAGACACATCTGCTAGGTGACCTGCAATGCTTTCTCATTCCTTTACCGACTTGCTTTAGCTGACTGGGGAGACTATCACACTATAGCCCTAAATGGTCCTAAGTTATCCAAGGGCTGATTGTTGGACTGCTAAATACGATAACTTTAGGCTCATTAGGATTTTAAACTCCTTTAAATCTTTTTGGTAGACATTGCATTTTCATTTTGTGGAGTTTAGTTCTCTGAGCAGACAAATTTTGGCAAGGAAAGAACAGAGTCACATTTCAGCTGAAAGCAGATTTTTTGAGATGGCAAATATCAAGGGCTTTGCCTAAAGAATCTAACAGACAAATAGAAATCTATGTAAGTCAGGAGTTCAGAGCCAGTTCAACTGGGAAAGCTACAAACATTTCTGGAAAGCAAAGGTACTTTAGAGTAACTTACAGATATTTGAAGAAATGAGGCCAGTATAATATTTACTCCTCCCATTCATGTTGTTGGCATTGCTCAGGTCTTTGAAACTGGTTCTCTGAAGTCATTTCCCAAGGACAGTCAACAGCATCCTAACGTATCCTGAATGGAAAATTAGGTCTGAAAATCGGAATTGAATAAAGATTGAAAGCAGGTAGATTTAAATTCCTGAGCACATCCCGCAGAAGGCTTTCCTGCAAATAGCTGCAGTTGTGTTGTGTTGTGTTGTGTTGTGTTGAGGAAGCATCCACTCCAGCCGAAGAGAAGTTAGGGCCAAGGGAAGCTAATTCTGTAAAGGGGCTGCCTCGTCTTGCTCTCTGGAGGATGTGTGGGCTCAGCACCTTCGGCCTTGATATCTTTGGGTGAAGAGACCTTGTTGTCATGAGGCTGTTGTGATGCAGCAGAAGTGGCATCTTTTCACCCTGTGTAGGTGAAAGAGGTTAGTATTTCTCAGACAGAGTTAGTTTTTTTTCTAATTTTTACACTATTTAAAAAGAAATGTGAGTTTCTATTCAGAACCATTTTAGATTGCCAAGAACATTCCACTTGTGCGTTTCTTTCAGTTTGGTTAAGGGGCAATTGTGTTCTTATGCACAGACTTCAGACACTTTGTTTTTCAGCCAGAAAACCCCAAAGCCTGTGTGTTTCCCATGTCACAACTACTGCAGACCATAAGATTAGTGAGTTCTATTCATTTGCATTAGAATTGTGAGTTTATGAATCTGATGGAGTTTGGAGGTCTCTGGGACATCTATAAATTGATATTAAATGGATAATTGCAGATATTAATAGATATCAAATACAGAAAAGTGCTTAACAATGAACTACATAATGTGTTCTTTTGCAAAAAAGAAAAAATAAATAACTTAGTACATATTTAAAAAGGTCTGTGAGTCCCCACCTTTGCCCACTACCCACCGAAATCTGAATTAGAGGTGGCTTCTGTTACCAGATCCTGAGTTATTTTGGACTTCGCTGTTTACCAGAAAGTCATTAAAAATGAATTTATATTGGTGCAACATGTCCCGAAACACTAGCTTTTTCTTTTTTAAAAAAAATTAAATATATTTTTATTGATTTCAGAGAGGAAGGGAGAAGCAGAAATAGAAACATCAATGATGAGAGAGAATCATTGATTGGCTTCCTCCTGTGCACACCCCCCATTGGGGATCAAGCCCACAACCTGGGCATTGAACCAGAGGTTCCTAGGTCGACACTCAACCACTGAGCCACACCTGCTGGGCGAGCAAGCAGCATCTTCCAAATGGGTTGTACAGGCCTGCTTCTCGAGACATGTCCTCCTCCAACCCCTTCAGACTCTGGCCTGGGCAGAAGCATGCTAATGGCCACTGTGAGGTTGAAGGCATAACTTTTAATCCTTCGCTTTTGGCTCTGCCACATCCAGTAGCTTCAGAAGATCTTACACGTGGTATCTTCACTATCCAAAAAAATTTGTTACAGCCATGGGTTTCTAAAATGACTTAGGAACATTCTTTATAGGCGCAGGTGTAAGAGGCAATGGTGGACACGCGTGATAAATGACCCATTATGTGGCAGCAGGGGTTTGGGATTGTAAGGCAGAGAGACCCATCTTAATGAGTTGGAGTTTGTGTTAACCCACAGCCCGGGGATGTTAAGGTCCACTGCCACTGTAATGTCACTGCAATGTCCAAGTCATTTCTCCAGGTCTGAACATGCAACAGAGCCTAACCAGGTGTGTCCTGAATCCCTGCGCTTACCAGAGACACTGCCTGGGGAGGGCTCTGACTTGCCAAAGGAAGTAGATGAGGCCCAAAGCCCTGTGTGCAGGGTGGTTGCAGAGCTGGAGTGGAGATGACCCTCAGCTTTGCTGGCACTGTGTCTGCCCTCCTTAGCTGGAAGCAGATGGGGCTGAAGGTTCCTTTATTAGCCATGCAGCAGCAGCAAGAGTGGGTCACTATTTTAGATAGCATGTTTCATGCAAATACATTTACACAGTTACTTCTTTTTTTTTTTATTAAATCTTTATTGTTCAGATTACATTTATTCCTCTTTTTTTTTCCCCCCATAACTCCCCTCCTCCCAGTTCCCGCCCCACCCTCCGCCCTCACTCCCCACCCACTGTCCTCATCCATAGGTGCACGATTTTTGTCCAGTCTCTTCCCGCATCTCCCATTCCCCTTTTCCCCCCAAGAATAGTCAGTCCATTCCCTTTCTATGTCCCTGATTCATTATAATCACCAGTTCATTCTGTACATCAGATTATTTATTCACTTGATTCTTAGATTCACTTGTTGATAGAAGCATGTTTGTTGTTCACAATTTGTATCTTTACCTTTTTCTTCTTCCTCTTCTTAAAGGATACCTTTCAGCATTTCGTATAATACTGGTTTAGTGGTGATGAACTCCTTTAGCTTTTCCTTATCTGTGAAGCTCTTTATCTGACCTTCAATTCTGAATGATAGCTTTGCTGGATAAAGTAATCTTGGTTGTAGGTTCTTGGTATTCAGCACTTTGAATATTTCTTGCCATTTCCTTCTGGCCTGCAAAGTTTCTGTTGAGAAATCAGCTGACAGTCGTATGGGTATTCCCTTGTAGGTAATTGAGTCTCTTTCTCTTGCTGCTTTTAAGATTCTCTCTTTGTCTTTTGCTCTTGGCATTTTAATTATGATGTGTCTTGGTGTGGTCCTCTTTGGATTGCTTTTGTTTGGGGTTCTCTGAGCTTCTTGGACCTGTAAGTCCATTTCTTTCACCAGGTGGGGGAAGTTTTCTGCCATTATTTCTTCAAATAGGTTTTCAATATCTTGCTGTCTCTCATCTTCTGGCACTCCTATAATTCTGATATTAGTGCGCTTGAAGCTGTCCCAGAGGCTCCTTACACTATCTTCGTATTTTTGGATTCTTTTTTCATTTTGCTTTTCCGGTTGGGTGTTTTTTGCTTCTTCATATTTCAAATCTTTGACTTGATTCTTGCGCTCCTCTGGTCTGCTATTGGGTGTCTGTATAATATTCTTTATTTCAGTCCGTGTATGCTTAATTTCTAGTTGGTTCTTTATCATAGCATCGAGGGTCTCATTAGTTTTCGTGAGGCTCTCATCAAGTTTATTGGCAGCTTCTAGCACATTATTGCAAGCCCTCAAAATTGCGTTTTTTAGCTCTATATCCTCCATTTCTGTCATGTTTTTTTGTCTCCGCATTTTTTATGCTTTCTTGGTGCACCCCCTTGTGGTCTTTGTGCGCAGTCTTGTTCTAGTTAAGCCTTGATTGTTGTAGTTAATACTAGAGGGATTTGACCACCAGGCCAACTGGCTGTGAGAATCAGCTGTGTCTGCCGGGAAAACTTCTGTCCTCTGGAGAGTTGCTAATCTAGCCTTTGCCTGAGGTGATCCTGCAAATGGCTCTGCACAGGGCTTGGGAGGGGCGGGATCAACAGGGCGGGGGGAGGGAGCAGTTATGGCTGCTCTCAGTCCTGTTCCCAGAGGCTCTGCTTCTCAGAACCCCAGCAACTGCTGCAAACCTCGGAGAGAAAGCTGCCCTCACGTTTCAACTGATGCTAGACAATCCCGCTTCTCCCGTTTGAGTCTGAGTCCCTAGAGACTCGCCCGGATCTGGAGCTCAGAGTCTGAGACTCCCTCCTGATTGAAAATGACACCCGCGCCCTCAGCCACCAGCCCGCTTTGCGCGCGCACCACCGCACCTTTATATTTTCCACACTGCGCCTCCTCTGAGCCTCGGTATGCTGTTGTCTTTCCTTCTAGTTGAAGAGTCTCTCCTCAACCAGCCTTCCTGTGGTTCTGGGTGATGTCCGTTCCGTCTTTTAGTTGTATTTTTGAAGTGGTTGTTTGCAGCAGCAGTCTCCAGTGTTTACCTATGCCGCCATCTTCGATGTCCTCTCCACAGTTACTTCTAATAAAGTGAGAAAATAACCTCATTAACCGTTGTTTTAAGATTTGCTTGAGAAATATGGCCAGTGGGAAGTTTGGGATGAGTAACACATTTCTATGAATGTGAGCTTTGGAAGTTTTTATTTAGTCCAAGAAGTACTGTAGTCAAACCCAGCCTCATGTTTCTCCTTAATTTAAAAAAAGGAGAGCTATATCTTTGTGGTTTGAAACTGTCTTTTTAATTCTGAGGATTTTTTTTTTTTACTTTGCTGCTCCATTGTATGGTTATTTTTTTGTATGCATTGAATAAAAAAAAATGCTAAGTCCTAATTTGAATAAAAATCTGTACAGCAATTTGGAAACATTTTCAGTGGTCACACCAGTGGGTGGAGGCCAGGAGTGCTACTAAGATCCTACAATACACAGGGCAGCCCCCCCCCCCCCCGAGAAAAGAACTGTCTGTCTAAAACCTCAGTGTAGAGGTAAGAATATTATACCAATATGGATGTCTTGGTTTTGACAATTTACTAAGGTTATGGAGAGATATCATCACTGGGAAAGGCTGTGTGAAGGATACATGGAAATTCTCTGTGCTATTTCTATAATTTCTTGTGAGTTTCAAACCATTTCAAAATAAAAAGTTGTAATAATAACAAAATGGAATTAAACATTAAAAAAAAAGAAAAAGAAAACCTACTGTTGAGAAGTGTATAGAGCATTGTTGGGCTCTGGCCAGGTAGCTCAGTTGGTTAGACTGTCATCCTGATACACCAAGGTTGCGATCCCTGGTCAGGGCACATACAAGAATTAACCAATGAATACATAAAAATAAGTGGAACAACAAATCGATGTCTCTCTCTCTCTCTCTCTCTCTCTCTCTCTCTCTCTCTTCCCAAAGCCAATCAGTAAAATGATTTTGCCCTGGTTGATGTGGCTCAGTGGTTGAGCATTGTCCCATGCACCAAAAGGTCACTGGTTCCATTCCTGGTCAGGGCACATGTTCGGGTTTTGGGCTCAATACCCAGTAGGGGACATGCAGGAGGCAGCCAATTGATGTTTCTCTCTCCCTCTCCCTTCCCCTTTCTCTAAAATCAATAAAAACATAGTTTAATTTTTTTTAAAGCGTTATCAGGTGCTACGCTAGTGCAGAATCACACTCGCTGCCAGGCGGGGGCACGATGTGGGAACTGCAGAGGCTCCAGGTGAGCCGGGCCTGCCCGGGCACCGCTCGGCCCTGGCTGGCTGTGCACCTCCAAGCAAGTCCCTTTCCCCATTTGAAATGGGGGCAGTAGCTCTTGCTAACTAGGTTGTTGTGAGTACAAAGGGAAATTACTTGTGAAGTGCCAGGCATCTTTAGCTCTCTCTCTCTCTTTTCCCTCTGGCCTCTGCCAGCTGCTTCTACTGATTCTGTTCTGAGGATAAATGGGATCTGATATCATCAGAATGTAAGAAGAATAAATAAATCTTCCAATTTGGAGGAAAAAATGCACTGGCCCCCTATGTTCTAACCAGACAAACTGTTCTTGTGACCTGGACAGCAAACATGCTGCTTATTTCCTGTTTTTCCTATGATGGGACATGTGTAATGTATGCATGTTGTTATGACATCATGTATACAACGTGCATATGCTCATGTGACTTACATCTGTTGCATTTCCTTGAATAGCTTCTGCAGAGATTACCCATCCTATCTTAAGAAGCTTTTGGGGGCCTCCTGTTTGTTGACTACTGTTCGGTATCATTGAACATCCATGCTTGTCGACCTTATGGCTTCTGTGACCGCCCTCTTCTGACTTACCTTCTCCTTCCGTCTGCTATCCTGTCCTCCAAAAACCCTTTACCTCCTTGTTCTCTTATAAAACTTGTCCCATTCTCTTTATACTCGCTGCAGTGGCCAGTGTTCCCTCAGTCAGCGCATCAAAAATCTATTCATTCGTTCAGCAAGTGTCGATGGAGCCCTCTCTATGTTGCAGGCACAGCCATGGCATTGGGATACGTGGAGATTACGATGTGCAGGGGGCATGCCTTTCATGGAGCTTGCATTTGGGACAGACAAACCTTTATGTGGACAACTTAAATCTACCCGTATAGGCACATTCTCTGCACTCACACTTCCACCTTCCACACATGAAAGGAAATGCCATTTTCCTTAATAAATCTGACACTCAGAGCCTTGAGGCTGGTACTCAGTCTCTGGTAGGGGAGGGCCATGTGGCTCTGCCTGATTTCTTTGGATGGGCCTCCCTCGTGGTGGAGGGTGGAGAGGTGTCTTTGGACAAAGGCTGCAGCCTCCCACAGTGGAGAGCTGCTTCTCAGGCTAGAGCCTGGTCTATTCCCCCTTCACCTCAGTCCTGTCCTCACACAAGTATGTCTAACAACATTCAAGGGGTGGGACTGTCACATTGAAAACCTGTTGCGCAGTTTCTACTGAAGCTGACCATCTGATCATAACCATCTGATCAGAAATTCCGCATATGTACAGAAGTGTGTACCTACGGGCATCAAGAGACACGTATGAGAATGTTTATAGCATTGTTGCACGTAACAGACAAAAACTGAAACCTACGTATTCAGCAGTCACAGCCAGCACCTGGAGATCCTCCCCTCCCCGCTGAGGCGGGCGGATGGACCTAGGGTTACAGATGCACACATGCCATCTCGCATCTCCCAGCGACAGGCACCACTGAGTGCAGCGGTGGGCAGAACCCCTGCGTCCTAATGTGTCAGTTACGTCCCTCTCTTGCTGAGGAGAATGGCTGATTTTTATTTGGTTAGATACCCATAGCAGGGGATGCCACTTGCCTGGATTATTTTATTCAATTTGAGTAACGATCAGTTGGGGGCAGGGGAAGGGAGACACCGCGTCTCCCCTCCTGGTTGCTGAGAGGGATTTCTCCCACCCTGTGGCATCTTGCCCTACTCCTCACTGCTGCCCACAGGGACTGGGGGTGGGGTGGCCATTGGGTCAGAGGGTGCGTCTCCTTTCACACCAGCGGGAGGCCACAACCTTGGTGCTGTGTACACTCTGCAGACTCACACGTCCCTGGTGTAAAGGGTCTCCCTGAGAGTATGGACTTATTTAACCCATTTGACTCACACGTGGCAGTGCTGTGAGTAGCCTCCAGCAACTATGAAAATAGCATGATTCTACTGCCCCTCATTTTTCTCATTTCTTAAGTGGCACAAACTGGGGTTGGGTGCTATTTATTGGCCTTCCCTTAGAGTTTCCAACACAACTCTGTGAGGTAGGTAATACTCCTATTTTATAGCTGAAGAAATTGAGTCTCAGGGAGGATGAGTAATGAGCCCAGTGAAAAAGAGACTGAGCTGGGATTTGAACCCAGAACAGCCAGACCCAGACCCATTACTCTGAACCACAACTGCTACAACAAGTGCAAACACAGAGAAGAGAGCATATCTGGAGTTCATCCACAGGAAAGAAAGGAGATTTTGCTTGGGTTCCTCCTGGTCTCTCATGAGGGTGCAAGACATCTGGACCTCTCAGTATCTGGCAAGAGCTCAACCTCCCTCTCCTCCTACCCAGGTCCTGTCATCAAAGTTCCAGCTCCTACTTCTTCTGAGGGACTGACACTGGGACTAGGTCCCCTTTTCCGTGGAGAACTTACCTATAAAAGATGTAAACTAACTTCTTGCAGTGGATCCATATTTCCATAAAACACAGTATTGTTCAATGTTTCAAACTGTGTTACAGAAACTAAGTCAAGCCAGCTTGAGCAAACGGGAGAATTGGTTTGCTGGATGCTGGGCCTTTGTGTGGAATCTAAAGGCAGCTGGGTCTCTCCAGGGCCGGGAAGCTGGGAAGAGTGAAGCCACCTGGACTGGGAGGGACTCTGTCGGCTCTGTTCTCCTGCACGCTTCTCACCCTGCAGACGGGGTTTCTCCTCTGCTCCGTCTACATGGTAGATGGGAGATGGCTGCTGTGAACCTCCCAAGTCCGTGTCACTTGAGTTCCAGCAAACAGCCCAGATGGAACTGGAAGTTTCACCTGGCCGTGTCGCTCAGTGGTTGAGCATCAACCCATGTATCAGGAGGTCACGGTTCGATTCTCAGTCAAGGCACATGCCTGGGTTGCAGGGTGTGCAGGAGGCAGCCGATCAATGATTCTCTCTCATCGTTGATGTTTCTAACTCTCCCTTTCCCTTCCTCTCTAAAATTAATAAAAATATATATTTTTTAAAGAACTATAAGTCTCACTCTGAGTTTTAAGTGTCTAAGAGAAAAATACTTGATTCACTTTGGTCAGGTGTCCATCCCTGTTCCATTAGCTTGGCTGGAAGTGGGGGGGTGGGTGGGTGTAGGATTATGATGCAAAGTGGAGGTCAAGAGCTCCTGAGGCCCGAGGGAGCAAAAAGGGCTCTCAGGAGATAGGCAGATACCCTAGTGCCTCTACTGCAGATCACACACACACACACACACACACACACACACACACACGTGGAATGCAGACATGTAGCGGTGCAGTGTGTGTAGATGTGTATTTGCATTAAGGGGGATGTATTGCTGCCCTACATCTTATTTCAGTAAGGGCAACCCCATTCTGCCAGTCTTTCAGGATCAAAGTATTCCAGTTATCTTTGCTTCACTGCTGTTCTTTATTTGGTGTATCCAATCTCTTTCATCAAGTCTGTCCTTTGGAAATAACTTGGATTCAGTCTTTCGTCTAATTCACATGGCTACTGTCCTCAGCCAGGCCTTAATTCTCTCGCATCTAAGTTACCACCACGGACTCCTGGCTGGCTCTCTGCTCATGGGCATTCTGTGTATCACTACGCAGTTCACCTGCTGCACGCTCCTATCTCTTGCTTAACAGCCCCCTTTCACACCAAATAAAACTCAGAATTTGTGGCTCAGGTGGAAGCAGTTTCTCCTTCTTTGATATGTTACCTCTACTCCCCCTTCTAGCTCTACTTTATCTGTGCCTCTGCTAGGTAACATCTCACTCAGACTTTGTAAATCTGTTTATATACACATCTTAAATACAGTGCTAAACATACTGTAACTCAGGAAAGAAGCCACACCTGGTGCATTTGTACATCCCTAAGATATCTGACACCATTTCTAAATGAATGCTGAGGTAGCTCGTGGCTGCTGCTTGTGTACTCTCTGTAAAACATGGTAGAAGATATTTACGTGCATCATGCATGTACAATCGTCACAGCTACTGTGTAAGGTAGTATGTGATAGATGAGTTTAGAGAAACTACTTGCCCAGAATCTCACCGTCAGGGAGGCAGAGCTGGAAGATGAAGGCTTTCTGGGCTGTCTGCAGCATTCTGGCTGCCAATGGACCTCTCATTTTCCCCACAGGAAGCAGCATTTGCGCCCTGTTCCAGTGCACATGCACCGTGTACCTGCCTCTCTCAGCCCTCGCATAGCTGAGCTGTCCATCTCCTACCCCAACACTTCACTCCCCTCCAGGCTCATTCAAACCCAAGGATCTTGGTGGTTCTCTTAGACCACACTGCCCTCAGGCACACAGCCAGTTCAGCACTGGTCATTTCGGTTGTTTCACATGTGTTTAGCTGTCTCCCAACAGTGAAGTCAGATTCTCGCGGGCTGGGACCCCACAATTGGCCTCCACCCCAGGCTGCTCACTCCTCTCTGAGTACACTCATAACTTTTTAAAAAAAATTTAAACCATGTGTCTGTCTTTGAAGACATGCAAGGGAAAAGTTATTGAGAGTTATTGTTATTGCTGGGTAAGCAAGAGATAGATGTTCTCTTTGTTTTTTAGCTGAGTCCAAATTCTGCCTTAGGAATCTCAGAAGCCAGCAGAACTAGGAAGACAAAGTTTTTGGTTCAGAAAAAATTAGAAGCACACTTGTCAGGTTAGACACCGGACCAGAGGCTGGTGAAGATTTCAAAGGGCCAAGGGCCCCTGTGGGTTCTCTGTGCCTTTGCACAGGGCCCAGCTCACTGAGCTGCCATTTAATCCCAGATGTGGGCTCTCATGAACCTTGGGCTGGGCTGAAAGCTCTGGGCCGCCTAAAACAGCACCGAACCTCCACACAAGACAAGACCCAATGCCAGGGACTGGTCTCGAAGATTTCCTGCTAATTGGTCCCCAAACTAACATTCAGAGGGGCTTGAGAATGGCTTCCTCCCTTTGGGTTTAACTGTAATTGCAGGCTTTTAGAGCTAGAAAGGTCAGTAGTGATCCTGGGACTGTCCACCCCACTTTGTCCCAGAAGGAGCCACGGTCCAAGTTGAGGGACTTAGACAACATCACAGTCAATTAATGGTCCAGCTGGAGCTGGAGCCCTTCATATGTGATGGCATCCCCAGGTCTCAGGCTGTCCTGTGCTGGTCTGCTTCCACCACCCTCATTCCAAATTCCTGTCTTCCAACTTAAAAAACCCCCACAAAACTCATTATTTTTTGTAATGAGTTAGCAACATCTTGTTTCCCCCCTTTGAACAAGCTTCTGTTTATAGTTCCACTAGAGGCCTGGTGCACGAATTCATGCACGGGTGGGGTCTCTCAGCCTGGCCAGCGATCAGGGCTGATTGGGGCCAGCCAGCTGAGGGGAGGGACCGAGAGAGGTTGGCCAGCTGACTCCCCCCATTGGGGCCAATCGGGGTGGGCTGGCCGGGTGGGAGGGGCCATAGGAGGTTGGCCCGCTGGCCCCCATTGGGCCAATGGGGGGTGATGGGCCAGCTGGGGGAGGGCCGTGGGAAGTTGGCTGTGGGAGTGCACTGACCACCAAGGGGCAGCTCCTGCATTGAGCGTCTGCCCCCTGGTGGTCAGTGTGTGTCACAGCAACCGGTCGTTTGGTTGTTTGGTCATTCGGTCATAAGGGTCGCTGAGGCTTTTATATATATAGATAAGGAAGTGCAAGGCTACGTTTGTACAGTGAAAGCACATGCTAAGACTTGGCAGATTAATAATTCTGAGTGTTGCATGTTTGAAGCACGAATGGAAGAGTGTATTTGGCAAACCTTCACAAGACACGTAGCATTACGTAATATTGCAGTTCTTGGTCATATATCCTATATGTGCTATGTAGATCATATGTTGCAGCTAAATGAAATACTCCTTTAAAAACCTAGAACCAATTATATTGTTTTCAAACTGTCTCTGTATTCAAGTCAGAGGAAGTCACATAAATTCACTTAGCAAGGAAGTTCTACTGAAATGTTTTAACAATGTTTAACTGACAGACATTTAAGTGATACTCTCAAACTGAGTAAAAAAGTACCCCTGGTCTTTCTGAGGATGCTCATCATATCAGCAGGAAAAGGATGCAGATCACTTACAGGAAGCTGTTCTCCTTGCTTCTGCTCAGCCAGCTGAAACCCGGGAGGGGCTTCTCTGGAAGGTGCAGCCAGAGTGCTTCCAACTGCCCTGGTCACACTGGCCGGCAGGTATGCCGAGTCTGAGGTCAAGTGCAGTTCTCGCTTTATCAGAGTCTATCACTTGTGGTCTAATTTCCAGACAAGGCGCCACCTTCTTTTGCTATTGCCATTGTGGTGTCAGTGGTCCCCCAGGTAAGGGACAGTCGATTCACCTCTGAGAGTTCTCCTTCTGGGTTCTCTCTTTAGGGTCTTTGGACTTAAAACTTTGCTCTTGGGCAAAGGCAAAAGCATCTATCTTACTCCCTAAATAGAGCCCAACATGCAAAGCAATGATCACAAATGGTTCCTTGGAGTGTAAGAGCCACAGAAAGATCGAAAAGTGAAGGCTCTGTTGTTCTCAGAGGCAAGGTGAGCCCCTGTCCACAGAGCTTCTGGTCGAACTACCAGAGAGAAAGCCTGCTGTATTGTATGTAAATCATTGCTTCTCAACCAAGTTCCAGCTTTTGTCCAGATCTTTTTGTGACAACTGGCAAATGCTAGCCTAGATTAGTGACAAGGCGTCTGTCCACCTGGTATGCACAGAGCCAAGTTCCTGTTGGCTGTCCCGTTCGCTTGTATGCTGAGCATCCTCTTGGGCCTCACTGCTTTAGTCTGCGTGACTTCGGCGTACCCACTCTAATGGTCCAGACAATGTGGCTGCTTCCTGGGGCTTCTGAATCACACAACAGCTACTGGCATGAAGCCACTGGCACAGTGTAAGTTTGAACTTTTAAAATGTTCTTCAAACAGTCCATACAGATGTCTTCAGCCAAGATTTGGTCATCTGGGTTCAGAGCATATTCATCAAGGAATTTCTTATCCATGACTGTGGGTAGATTCAGAAGAATTCCCAAATCAAAGAAAATGTTATCCTTTGTGAGAAAATGCATTCACCTTCTGCTGTTTGAATGCTTTATAGCAAGCAGCTCATTGTATAAATTGTGATTGTGTACTTTCTGTAACCTTGTTGATATAGTATTTCACTGTACATTTTAGTTTCATTCTTAGGCCCATATTCTTAAAGTTTGTAAACCAACCTTCCTCAGCTTTTTTTTTTAAGTTTCATGTCATCTTTTGCTCAATATACAAAAACTCCCTCTACTGTCCCTGTCCCCAGTGATGATACATATCTATATGCTTCACTTATAGAGGGGGATATTGTTCTATAGAAGGCTGGGTAAAAATCTCTTTTTTAAAAGAATAGTTTATTTATTTTTAGTGGGAGAGGGAGAGAGAAACATCGATGTGAGAATGCCACATCCATTGGTTACTTCCAACAGCGCCCCTCACCCCCCACTAGGGATTGAGCTGCAACCTGAATTGAACTGGCCACCTCCTGCTGCATGGGATGATGAGCCACACTAAGGCTTTTAAGATTGCTTTATTCCAGTGGATTTAAAAAATAAATAAATAAAAAGAAATTATATTTTCGACCTTTGGACGTAACAGATAAATTTGTAGACACTTGAACTTGAAGTTGTTGAACCTGGCAGGAGAAAGCTATAGGCAGTGCCTCCTCCTGCTGTCTTAGCTGGTGGCCTGATATCTGCTGTTACCCAGGCCCCTCACCTGGGTTCCCTTCACACCCACTGCACAATTCACATCCAAGCCCTGTTGACTTTATTTCCTTCTTCTTTTTTTAAAAATCCTGTTTTGTTCTAAGTGTTCACCCATTGCTTTATAACAAACTGCCTTAAACCTCAGTGTCTTAAACAATAATTTATTTAACACGTCTAAGGGGCGGCTGAAGTCGCCTCATGTCAGCCATACGTGGCTGGGAGGCTCAGCTGCAGGTCAGCTGGGAGCTGGCTCATGTCGTCAGGCTCAGCGGGGCCGTCTCTGCTCCAGGCCTCTAACCCGCTTTGGAAGAGTAGCCCAGCCAAAGCAAGTTCTTCTCGGGTGATGTTTCCTCTCCAACTGTGAGCCACCCTAGGTGAAGTCAGTACCATCACTTTCTTGCCTGGATTCTAGTGTTTCAATCCAACCACCTCCCCCCAACAGCTGGTCTCCCTGCATCCTTCTCAGTCTGTCCCCCTACAGTAATGAGACCTCTTAAAACACAGTCCTCCTGCTTAGAAACTTCAATATCTTCTCACAGTCCTTAGGCCAAAGCTCCCAGGACTTTCTAGTGTGGTCCCTGCCTCTCTACCCATCCTTGCCTGCTGGTCATCTGGGCTTCCTTTAGTTCCTTACATTGCACTTCTCTCCTGATTCAGGGCCTTGCATATGCGATTCCTCCTGCCTAGAGAGCCCCTCTCTCTATGCTTTGCCAGCCAATTCCTCATCATTTCATCTTTAAAAATTTTTATTTATTAAAAATATTTTTATTGATTTCAGAGAGGAAGGGAGAGGGAAAGATGGAAACATCAATGATGAGAATCACTGATTGGCTGTCTCCTGTACACTCCCTACTGGGGATGGAGCTCGCAACCCGGACATGTGCCCTGACCAGGAATCAAATCGTGACCTCCTGTGCATTAAACCAACTCTTGGGTTCATGGGTTGACGGCTCAACAATTGAGCCACACTGGCCGGGCCTCATCATTTAATCTTAAACTTAAATATTCCTTCCTCAGGGCGGCCTTCCTTGAGCCCACCACTAGCTCCTGTAATTTCACCCTTTGTAACACTTGTTAGGCTTGTCATTTTCTCATTTAATTCCCCGGCTAGACCACACACTCAGTGAAGGCAGAGGCTGCGTCTTGCTCACCAGCCTCCCCCTGGCACCAGCTGGCTCTCGGTCAAAACTGAATGAAAAGATGAGTGAAAGGGGCACAGGGGGAAAAGCCTGGATTTGCAAATTCTCTGGAGATGCTTAGGATCTTAGTTTTCACACCTGCAGACCTGGGGGTTAACCGAGGTGAAGTCTAATGTGTCATCTCTGACGTTTTGTCATCCTTGCAGACTTCATCCCAGTCTGCCCCTTTGCTCTTGGAGGGCAGGCTGAACTTTTGGTTGTACTCAGGGACTCCAGATGTTGAGTGCGACTATGGATGAAGGGAATTAGAGGTGAATGCTGGTTGGTGGCAGGGCAGAGAGATGTAACGCAAGCTCTGTCAATTCCATGGTGATCTTTCAGTTCCACAATCCCCAGGACAATCGCCACCAGAACAGCCATGCACCTGGCCATCTAAGATTTCCCTGGTATCAAAGCGTTATAGCCAGACTAAATGCTATCTCTAAGGTCTAGGAAATGCCATGCATCACCAGTGGATTCTGTCTCAGAAGTTAACCTAGAGTGGTATTTCTTATGTGCTAAATGTTGACACTGGAAAGTCATCTCTAGACTGCAGCCTAATCCCACCTTCAGAACAGTCACGCCTACCAGAGTTCTGTAAGGCTGACCACCAATCCCCTTGCCTGAGTCCTCAGTGGGGGCCCACTCAAGCAAGTGGGATGCTTCGCTATAAGAACACAAGGGACGGTCCCCATGGGAATGCCACTTTATTCAAAGCTCTACAGCCAACCTGGGGTCCTCTGAATTGGGAAATACTCAGTACAAGGCTCTGCCTGCTCTACCTGCACCTGAAATTTGAGGGAAGATAAACACCCCTGTTTGTGGCTTTTATGCCACTGAATTCTCATTCATGTCTTTCCACAGATTCTAAATGCAGTTAATTTTATCTGAGTCACAAAAATTAGCTCTGCTTATTAAGGTTTCGGGCATGTTCAAGCCCATTCGTGTGCTTTAATGAACATAAAAGCAACCTTCTGTTAAAGGCCTGCAGAACAAGTCAAGTTTGCTGGGTCTACTGTCTCTGTGACTAAAATGTGGAGAAGTCTCCTATGGAGTCGTTAGCCTGCTAGAAACGTGAGGCTTGTAGAGAAGAGGTTCATATGTGGACTCAGGGGTTTCTAAGTAGCAGCTGTTTTAATTTCAGTGTAAATCAGAGGTGATATCTGTTAGCTAGCACAGTTGTTGGATGTAGTTGTTGCTGAATGGCCATAAACTGTACTAACACAGAGTGGAAAGTGACCCAGAGCCACACATGCGGGGCTGGGAGATTCTAATCCACTGCAATCAGTGGGAAGGGAGAGAAGACTTCCCGCATCCCGACAATGGGTGTCTGCTGACTGTTTATTCTCACACTGCAGCCTTGAGACTTTATCCATGGGCAAAAGCATTCTGAAGTCACAAGTTGTAATGCCAAATACAATGCACTATTACAACATCTACAATCCATGGGTGAGATGGGCAGACATGATCTTTGCCACGAGTATGAGGATGGGGCCACAGACTGCTTGTGCTCGATTCACGTGAATTAAAATGTTGGAGGGTTGGGGGGCAGTTCTGTGGCATGTTGGTGACACTGTCACAGCTATAGTAGAACCTGTAAATATATAAGCCTGTCCCAAACCTAGACACATAAATAATGAATTCACTTAGTACTGTTTACAAAAGGAAACAAAAATATCACTCAGGGCCTGGTCCCTCATAAAATCTCCACAAGTCAAGTACGTTATTTAATACCTCTGCCCATGTTTTGAAGTGATGTACTTCCAAGGATAAATCCAAACAATTTTTTTTTAAGTTGTAACATAAAGAGCAGAATTTCCTGAGGTGGCTAAACATTAAAAACACTAGGAGAGCTTAAAAAATGTACATATAAATTATTGTGTTTCACCTTTTACTAAGTAGAATCCAAGGGGAGGGAAGCACTCAGAAATTTCAAAAACGCTCCAAATCTCCAGGAGGTTCAGACTCAGCAGGTGAGCTGGGGGCGGCTTTGGAAGCAGTGCTGACAGCAGCACTCCTTGAACTTCAGAGGCCCTGCAGTTACCTCCAGTGTTAGACTGACCATTCTGATTCAAAAGGCTTGGGGTGTGGCTTGAGCTCCTGCTCCCAGGCGGTGCTGATCCTCAGACCGCTGAGCTGCCAGGGGTGGAGTGCCTTGTCTCTAGGTGTGTATCCACCTGCCTGCCATCCTTGTGGTTGTGTTGGGCCTAGGGATCAACTGCAGGGTGCACCTTCTGCCCCCAGGCCCTGCTCTCCTCCCTGCTGTCCCCCAAATCTCTCCTGGTGCCTGGGCTTGCTTCCACAAAGGGAGGACTCAGCTGAGGGTTGGAGCCTCCCTCCTGGCACCCCCACCGCCCTGTGCAGGACCCGCAGCAGCAGGAAACGCAAGTGCATTAATCAGGATGAGTGTATCTGGGTAACAGGCTTAGGGAGCCAATCCTGTTTATTGTTGAGGACTAAGAAACAAAGTCTGGAGATGATCTGTACAAGTGGCAATGAGATACTAAAGAGGGGTGGGGTAGAGAGGAGACACAATAACACACAGCATTATTCTGAGTGAGCACCAGCTCTTCATTCTAACATTGAACCAAGGAGAGACAGCCACCCTTTCCACTAAGGTTGCAGGAGAATGGAAACCTCACTCAATTTACTGTATCAGTTCCTACAGGGCAGGCTGAGCAAGAGGTTATTATTTTAAGCCGATGCAAGAAGCCACTCGTGGTCCATTGGGAGTCCCAATCGCAAGCACAGAGTGGGTGCTGGAGGTGGTCCACGGTTGCTGATGGTGCTGGTCTTTAGGTCTTGGGCTTCTCCTGATTCTCAATGATAAGCTTGTCAGTCGAATACAGTTGGCCAATGTGGACCTGAAGGCAAAGAACAGACAGATCAGGAACCAGGGGACTCCATAGCTGTGAAGGGTCAGAAAGAGTATTTCTAACATTTAAATGCAAATGTCTGCCATCACAGGGCCCTTCTCTGCTGACCACCACACTGTGGGGCAAAGGGCAGTCACCAGATTTGCCTCTGTGCATTCCCTGCACAATGGAGCCAAGCTGGATGTATTGGCGAGCTCATGGCTGTGCAGTGCAGATAGAGAGACAGGGCAGGGTTCTTTCTTATAAGTGAAAGGCTGGTCGCCTACAGCAGCCAACAAATAAACATGTGTTGGGTGAAAGAGCCATCAAACCCTCTAGGAGGCCTGGGAGGGCAGCCACGGCCCCTGGTCTTTGGGTAGATAGGCAATGAACACCTCCATACCGGACACAGCACTTCGGTTAATGTGAAGACGTGATTCCTCCCTCAGAAGCTCTGCATTTAGGAGCAGAGGCAGACGAGGACGGAGATAGCGGCCCTATGAGCTCATGGGTGCTGGCAGAGGGCAGCACGCAGGACTAGAGGAATGTAGGAGTAGGAGCTGGGACTCAGCCTGAGGGAGTTAGGGAGACTTCCCTGAGGAGATGGATCCTAAGCAAGGGCTCAGGAGTACAGTGGGAGCCATAGGAGGGGCCGGAAGCACATTCCAGATAGAGGGAATGGCCCCCACAGAGCAGCTGGTGTGAGGCACCTGATGCATCTGGGCTTATGGAGAATGTCAAAGACATCACTGGCAGTGAGTGTGGATGGGGTGAGGTAGAGGAGAGAGTAAAAGGTAGGCTAGGGCCAGGCCATGGATGCTGACTCATTCTGAGGGAAATTTTTAAATGTTAAAACAGAAGATGGACTTAGATTTGTGGTTCAAAATCATTTTATCTCAGTGTGAAGGCAAGAGCCCAGCAAGAGTGCAGATGAGAGATAATTTGGCTTGAACTAAGGAGGTGATAGAGTATAGAGGGGAGCGGGCCGGAGAATTATTTGGGTGACATACAAAATGGGGACTCATCAATAGTAAGATCAAGAACGACTGGTGTGCCAAACCGGTTTGGCTCAGTGGATGGAGCATCGGCCTGTGGACTGAAAGGTCCCAGGTTTGATTCCAGTCAAGGGCATGTACCTTGGTTGCGGGCACATCCCCAGTAGGAGGTGTGCAGGAGGCAGCTGGTCAATGTTTCTCTCTCATCGATGTTTCTAACTCTCCCTCTCCCTTCCTCTCTGTAAAAAATCAATAAAAATATATTAAAAAAACAACAACAACAACTGGTGTAGATATGATAAGAATCACTACCCTCATGTTTTTGGTGAGGAAGGAAGGCTCAGAGAAGTCAATCCACAGAGGAACAAAGATTTGAGGCTGAACAGTGCCTTCTCCAAAATGCTGCTCCTCTATAGTCCCCAAACCCATGTCACCGTAACACAGCTGTAGTAATCACACACTCTGATGAAGGGGTACAATAGCATACTGATTAAAATTTGAGGTAACCACACATGCAATCTGGGTCTGCCCAACATCCATCTCTCTTTTAAAATGTGTGTGTGCATGTGTGCGTATGTATACAAACACACAATATTTTAATTTGAAATCATAACTTGCTTTTACTACTTAACTTTGAAGACTTTTTAATTGATTTTTAGAAAGAGTGGAAGGGAGGGGGAGAGGCAGAGAGAAAGAAACATGGATGTGAGAGAGACACGTCAATTGGTTGTTTCCCACACGTGTCCCAACCAGGGCCGGGGATTGAGCTTGCAACAGAGGTACATGTCCTTGACTGGAATCAAACCCGGGACCCTTCAGTCCATGGGCCCACACTCTATCCACTGAGTCAAACTAGGGCCCCACTAACATAGTTTTAACATAGTATTTGTTTCTGAGAGTCCAACAGTAAAGGATGGAGCCTTTGGGGGATAGGTGCTCTCTTGCAGGAAATGCAGCTGTGATATGGTGACCTCGTCCCAATCAGCTCCACATGAAAGGCTCCAAAGAAAGTTGCAGAATGAAGATGAGGGGTGATCCAAGCTCAACTTTTAAGGAACTTTAAATAAAACAACCCTTCAAATTTATAGTCTAGTTTGGCAGAAGTAGATTTTTTAAAATTCCATTCAGATATGACACTTTTATGGCTGGTGGGGGGTGGGTGGGAGGAGAATGAATTCAGATCTTGATGTTAATGATGTTAAGAGGGCATACAGATTAATATCTTTTCACCTCCCCCGGCTCTGTGGTCTGATAGTATAGTTGGTCCTCTGGTGGCCGCCCGCCCTCTGTGCACTAACTTTTCACTGACTGCCATGGGTCTTGTATCTTCAGTGTCTTTGCTCCACCAGGAGCTACTGTACCAGGGAAGACCCACTCAGTATCCATTGAGCAAAAGCCCACCCACCCTTTGGGCCAGTGGTTGAAGCTTCTCTGGGTCCCCGCTCTGTCTCCTGAAAACACTTACTACACATCACCCATTCGACACTGGTTTGGCCTTGTATTGTCACCATCTGTGTGCCTGTCTCAGTTCCTCTGCACGGGCATCAGTGATGACGGGCAGTAGGAGAGACTGAGTTGCCCCATAGCAGAGTTTAGGACTGCGCCAGACATCCAGTTCTAGGTCCTAGGTCAGTGATGGCGAACCTATGACACGCGTGTCAGAGGTGACACACGAACTCGTTTTTTTGGTTGATTTTTGTTAAATGGCATTTAAATATATAAAATAAATGTCAAAAATATAAGTCTTTGTTTTACTATGGTTGCAAATATCAAAAAATTTCTACATGTGACATGGCACCAGAGTTAAGTTAGGGTTTTTCAAAATGCTGACACGCCGAGCTCAAAAGGTTCACCATCACTGTCCTAGGTCATACGTGATCATGAAGTGCTTGGTGGTGAGCTCCTAGTGGAAACATGGAAACGATAAAGGCAAGGCAATAAACATAGTGACAGGACCATTTACTGTAACAAAAATGTTCACCCATGGTAAGCAAAATCAAATGACTTAAATTAGGCCCAGCAGAAGAAGGTTGAAAGTTATAATCCAAGGTTATAAGGCAGCGGTTCTCAACCTGTGGGTCACGACCCCTTTGTGCGTTGAACGACCCTTTCACAGGGATCGCCTAAGACCATTGGAAAAACACATATATAATTACATATTGTTTTTGTGATTAACCACTATGCTTTAATTATGTTCAACTTATAACAATGAAACTGGGGGTCACCACAACATGAGGAACTGTATTAAAGGGTCGCGGCCTTAGGAAGGTTGAGAACCACTGTTAAGGGATTAACCCAGAGCAATTACAGAAGAGGCAAGGGAAAAATATTCAGTTCACAAAGGGCAGGAAATATCAAAATGTTACCTCAATGAGACCGAAAAAGATGAGGAGTAACGAGGCCTAAACGTTTGTGTACCAGTTCTGTCGCATTTATTTGGGCTATAAAATGTGCCAGCATACATCAGGGGGCCAGCTGGGGATGGATGCCACAGTGCTAATGACAGAACATTCACTTCTGAGCTGCAGGTGAAAGCAGCTGGTTGGTCAATGGCAGTGAGGAAGTGCAATTAGCAGCTTTAATTTACTAGTATAGTCCCTCCAGAATCCCATATTGGCTCGCATCAGAGTATTACCATGCATAAACTGGTCATTAAAGCTGATCACACTTCTATAAGCTTTAGGAGCTGGCATTAGAGTCCAAGGAAAATACACAGATTACCCAACTGCAAGTAGATGGATGACTGGATGGCCTAGAAACGCTTATGAGCTCTGAGACTCATTAGACAAACAACCCGCTGGGGGAAGGAGGAGGGTCCAAAAAAAATAATATTTCCTACAATGTTTCAGGTCTTCACTGCTTACGCATCTGAAGCACAGAGCTGCCTCCTGAGCAACACACCTCAATCTGATTTAGACTTAGGAGCTGGGCTCAATTGCCAGGGGTTGGGGCAGGGGGGCTCTGAAGTGGGGCCTCTGCTACTTCCTGCCTATTTCACTGGGTTGTTATGAGAATCAAATGAGATACTGGACTTGAAGAAAACGTAACAATTGTCCCACATACTTCCTAGGGTCTAAATACATTAAATATCTTTATGCTGTTGGGAGTATTACATAAGAATAGTACCACGCATGTAGTAAGGGCTCATTAAATGTTACTTATGTGCATGGCCCATCTACTGTCAGGCTGAATACCACAGGATCTCCGAGGCTCATCACCCTCTGCTGTAAGAGTCTATGATTTTGTAACTATTAAACCCACCCACACTATGGAGAAAGGGTGTGGGGAGTGTCTGAGACCATTACCTGGTTTTGAATTTGAGCTTCCTGATCTGGACTTGAGTCTGTTCTTTCTGAGGCTCTGCTCTGAGGGGCACAGCTTCCTGTCCAGGAAGGGCCCAGCAGAGTCTTGTGTGAGGAGGTGCCCTATATATTGAAAGTTATGGGGGAGATGTGGACACCT